>NC_057795.1:288300250-288367262 GCF_018294505.1 Triticum aestivum | reverse complement strand
GACCGTAGCGCTCCAACAAAAGTCTGTTTCGTCCATTTTGCGGTATGCCACACCCCTCCCGATCAACAGGACCCCCGTTTCGACCGTTGGAGGTCCATTTCGTCCGTTTTGCGGTACGCCACACCCCTCCCGATCAACAGGACCCCCGTTTCGACCGTAGGAGGTCCGTTTCCGCCGTTTTGCGGTATGCCACACCCCTCACGATCAACAGGACCCTGTTCCGAACGTAGGAGGTTCGTTTCCTCCGTTGTGCGGCACGCTAGTCCTCATTTCCATCGCCTGTTCTGTCCAAGCCCTCTCCATGAACACGACCACGCATTCCGTTCCGACCCAGCCGGTTGGCTCCCCATGAACACGACGATGACGCTGTTTCTCTGTTCTGTCCCAGCCATGTACGTATGCGCGAGTAGGCGTTCGAGACCCTGCCCGTATGTACGTGCGTGGTCGTATTTTCTTTCTTGCACCCTCGCCACTGTACGTACGTGTACATGCTACGTGCGCGCCTCTACTACGACACGTGTGCGACTCTACATCGACCAGTATGTACGTACATATTCGCAACCAGAATGACAAAGCTACGCACGCTTCGACCAGGTGGGTCCCGACTGTCAGGCACTTCCTTGCCTGCGAAGATGTAGCTGGTGGGTCCCAGCAGTTAGGGGGGCGAATCATTTTGTTTTTTTGCCCGGACACACTTCCTTGCGTGCAAAGATGTAGCTGGTGGGTCCCAGCAGTCAGGGGGGGGGGGGCAAATCGTTTTTTTGCCCGGACGCACTTCCTTGCGTGCGAAGGTGTAGCTGGTGGGTCCCAATAGTCAGGAGGGAAATGTTTTTTTCGCGAAATACGGTGGCCCGTCTGGTGGGTCCCTGCTGTCAGGTGGAGGAATCATTATTTTCTGCGTAATAAGGAGGCACTTCCTTGCTGTGGCCATGGACACAGCTGTCAGCCTCTCCACGTACAGTCCACGTCCGATGGAAGTCGTTCCTTGACCACATCGACCATGTCGCGCCGAGAGCACCAGGGCGGTGGACGACAGCGAGGCCTAGGAAGGGGACGACGCAGAGCCGGTGAAGACGCGACAGTGGATGCCCACGCGAAGAGGAGTATGAGTATTCACTCGTTCGGCTGCGGTGTGAGGCTGCCGTCGCTGCAGGGCCTGGCCAGCAGTGGGAATAGTAGGTGGCGGTGAGGCCTCCGCGGCAGCACAGCCGGCCACGGGAGGCAGGAGCGGGCGGCACGACCGGCGCTGCTTTGGGCGGCTTGAGCAAGAAGACCAGAGGTTGAAGAAGCACTACGGCCGTTGGATGGACATTGTACGGTCACTGGAGCTAGAATCGTTCATATTGACTAAGTTGACAAAGCCCTCCGTCCTGTCAACTTAGTAGGCCCACAAGTCAGCCTCCCAACAAGGTGGGTCCCAGCTAGCAGGGGGAGTATCCATTTTTTTGTGCGTAATAAAGAGGCACTTCCGGTGGGTCCGAGCTGATAGCGGGGGGAACGTTTTTTTCATGAAATACGGTGGTCCGTCCGGTGGGTCCCAGCAGTCAGGGGGGAAACGTTTATTTCGCGAAATAAGGTGGCCCGTCCGGTGGGTCCCTGCTGTCAGGTGGAGGAATAATTATTTTAAGCGTAATAAGGAGGCACTTCCTTGCGGCCGCCGTGGACCCAGCTGTCAGCCTCTCCACGTACACACTACAAAAAAATACAGTTCCATGATGATACGTGTTTGTCACAGTAGGTCGCGTTTTTTGTCATGCATGTACATCCATGACAAATTTATGACAGAATCAAGATAGTCATACCTGTGTTGTCGTAGAAGTGTTCCATGACATTACCAAAATTATCATCACAGAAATGTCCACTTCCATGACGATAAATCGCGCATCACAGAAGTGCTTTCGTCAAGGGTGACCGACACGTGGCATCCACCGTAACGGAACCCCGTTAAGCTATCGGGTCGGGTTTTGGATCCGATAACCCGTTAACAGCCGCGACCAATGGGGATTTTCCATGTGTAAAATCATCATTGGCTGGAGGAAACACGTGTCAGCTCACCGTTGGGACAGATGTCGTCCACTCATTGGACAGAAGGTGTACGTCGACACGTGGCACGGCCCAACAGAGGCCCATTCCTGTGAAAAGGCCGTCACATTTGACTTGGTTAAAAGGTGGCGGGCCGGCCCATGTAAAGCCTATTAACGGCATGTTCGCATATAGCCCATTTACAGCCCGCTAACCCAAGGCCCATTACGCCCTATCCGAATTAGGCCCAGTAGCGTGATCTGGGCCACCCAATATGATTCCAGCCCGTTTTCACTTCTGGCCCATGTATGGCCCATGACGTCTTTCGTCCCATATGAGGCCTTATGTAACTCTTGGCCTATTAACGGTCCGTGGTGAAACTGGCCCGTAATGAACAGTGCATCACTTTATACCCATTAAGGGCCCGTTATTCCGTTGGGCCATTTCCAATCCATGTTATCTTTTGGCCTTCTTAGAGCCCATTTATTCTTGGGCTCATTTCCAGCATTCGTTTACTTACGGCCCATTACTGTCATTTTCTGCTTATGGGCCAAATTCAGCCCATGGTTACAGTCGGCCCGTTTGTGGTCCGTTAACATGTTGGGCTGTTTTCATAGCATCATGAAATACGGCCTATTAACGATGGCCCGTTATGGTCGGCCCATGAACGGACGATTCCAACTCTAGCCCATTTACGGTCATAATGCGGCCTGTTATTGGCCCAGGTTTGGCCAATCGATCATACTACTCATATAAGGCCCATTGATGATACGGCCCGTAGAAGGCCCATTGTTTCTGCAGCCCGTAGAAGGCCCATTGTTTCTACGGCCCGTGGAAGGCCCACTGTTTATACGGACCATAGAAGGCCCACTGTTTCTACGACTTGTAGGTCCAGTGTCAGTACAGTAAACATTAGCCCATGGTTATTGTGGCCTAGTTTTAAAAAATAGGTTATTGCAGTCCCTAGCAAACCGCAGAAAAAGAACTGCACTGACTACAAGCAAACAAATAAACAAGACAACAAGGAAATAAATAAGCAAGCAACTTACACTAGGCTATCACGGCTATTACACATATTACATCCACTGGGCATCAAAGTTCGCCACCAGTGCAAATATAGGGAACACAGCAGCATATAAACGCCGCAGCAAAACAAGTCTAGAACTGGAACCACTTCAGAAGAGCTCAAGAAACAATATCCTGGGTACCCATAATGCTGGCAAGATGCTTAGCAAGCTTATTAACTTTCTCTTGTTTGGCGCTTAAGTCCTCCAGCGCGAGCTGTTGCACCAGAAAGTATGCATCTGAATTATGCAGGGACTTCCTCAGTCCTTCGGCTTCCTGTCGCATAACATCTGATCGATGTCTTTCAACTTGAAGTTGAGACTCAAGAAGTCGAACTGATTCAGGCAACGAGATCGAAGAGCTGGTGCCAGGAGTGGTAGGCAGTAACTTGAACACTACATCAAGACAGGACTTTGGGGTTGTCTCAGTGTCCTCATTATAGTTTTTATCAGCTTTCTTGGAGACCAACAGGGATGTCTCACTATCTTGAACCTTATCTGCATTACTTCCTTTACCATTGCATAACAGGGTACTCTTCTCCAATATTTTATCCGCGTTCTAAAAGAGAAACAAACAAACACATCTCAGGTTTACAATGTAGTATATGAAACTCATTTTGGTAAACCAGTTCAGTAGTAAGGTGGACAGGATAACAGCATGAAACAAACATATATCTATGTAGTATGGTCACTGTATGGTCTATATCATTCTAGTTTATGCTTCCAAATCAAGATAGATACAGTTCGAATCATATCTATTTAAGACAAAGCAGCATAGACACAATATAAGTGTGGGAAACTACACAGCAATAACAACACTTGTAATGTGCATGGCATGAGAACATAACTGTTTATTCAATTGAAACTGAAATCAACATAGAGCAAGTTACAACAGCAAACAGCCAAACACGTTGAAGAAACAGGTTTAAAACATACCTGTTGCACCATTGGAGTTTCAATTGCATCCTTCAAATCTGAAATTGGTTGGTATCAGTAAATACAGTGATGCAAGAGCAAAGTAGTATGAACCATAGCTACGGAACCTGACCTGAGAGCAATTCTTCTTCTGCTTTAAGCGTTGACTTCAGGTTCGGAGTGGTGGTCCTCGTGATTTGGGTACTGTAGTTGCCTTACTAACTGCTCGTGTTTGGGTGCTCTGTGGTGGAGACAGTGCTGTGTCAACGAGAACTGGGTGTCTATCTGCTGGGGTTGGGGTTAGAAGGGGTGTAGCTGGTTCTCTGTCCAACTGGGTAGGGGTACAATCTGCATGAGTGTGGGTTATGTGTGGTGGGGCTGATTCTTGGGCAAGTACAATCGTGGTTCTATCTGCATCGACAGGTAGCACGATCTTTTCTGAAGACCGTGTTTTTACTCCCACAGATACTGCCATCACTCCCTCCAATTGAAATGGCTGATAAACAAGAAAAGTAATTGAATGTACAGACATTGTAAGATAGATAGGTGCAATGGATAGTAGGGAAGAAAACATGGTATGAAATAATTCACATTTATGTTGTCTAAGCATACAGAATAGCAGGACATAATTTCACATATATGATGGCTAATTAAATAGGATAACATGACACAATTTCACATGTATGATGGCTAACTAAACAGGATAGAATGACATACTTCAAAATATGATGACTATGTAAATATGATGACATGATATAACTATACGATGTGTCTATTAAAGTGGTTGGCATGCCATAAATCACAAACATGCCGTCGATGGAAACATGATGGCATGATATAATTCACAGATAGAATGACATAATTTAAAATACGATGACTATGTAAACAGGATGAGATGATATAACTATATTACGTCTTTAGAAAATGGGTTGGCATGCCATAATTCAGATACATGCTGTCTATGTGAACATCATGGCATGACATAATTCAAATATATGATTTATATACTAAGGAAGTGAGCAGAGGGCAATTGCATATATGATGTGTCAACTAAGGAGATGGCATTCAATATTGTGTATATGATGTAAAAAATAAGCATTGCAATACAACATATGCATTATATGAGTAATATAACCCTGCCAAGTTTGAGCATACACCTCAGGTGGATAATAGGACTCGTCATCTGCCTCTGAATCCTCCTCTGAAGAGCTATCTATAACCAGCAAGATATCTGCTTCAGCAGGTAGTATTGTCTGCTCTGAAGACCTTGTTTTCACTCCAGATTTCTCCATCACCAATTCAAATGGCTGATGCACAGGAAGAGCAGTTGAATATACAAACATTGTCGACAAAAGCAATGAGAAATACAAAAAAAGGACGGCATGATATAATTCACATATATGACGCTTGCCTAAACAACATGGCATTGCATAATTCACATACATAATGCCTTGCAACAAGATAACATTGCATAATTCACATATATATAATGTCTTGCAACAAGATGGCATTGCATAATTCACATATGTGGTAATTAGACACTAAACAGGTGGCATTCACACAAAGCATGTATAAACTAAGCAAATGACATAGCAATGCAAGATACCATACGCACGATATGAGTAACATAACCCTGCCAAGTTAGGGCATGCACCTCAGGGGGGAAATATGACTGGTCATCTGTCTCTGAATCATCCTCTAAGGAGCTATCGGTAACCAGCAAGACATGCGCTTCGTCAGATAGCATTGTCTGCTCTGAAGACCTTGTTTCCACTCCAGATTTTTCCATGACTGTGACGAATGGCTGATGCACAGGAAGAGTAATTGAATGTACTAAAATTGTTGACAAATCTAACACATAATAAAAAATGATGGCATGATATAATTCACATATAAGATGACTGGCTAACCAGGGTGGCATTGCAAAATTCACATATACGATAAAGAAACTAAACAGATGGCATTGACACAAAGCATGTCTAAACTAAGCAGATGACATCTTTAATGTATACAGTAAGCAATGCAAGGCACCATATGCATGATATTACCAACATCAGCATGCCAAGTTAGAGTGAAGTCCTCATGGGGTAAATAGGATTTATCTTCCTCTTGATTACGATCCGAAATGGGTGGAGGGGGCCTACCTTTGCGCCCACCATGGAACGACGTCTGCATGAAAATTTATTGCCACGCAAGGCTCATGTCTTTTGCTCTACATGATCAGTTCCATTGTGTACAATAACTGGCATGCATAGGAATAAAACATAGTGAGATTATGTAAGGAGTGCATGCACAAATCCAGAGTGATGGTAGCAAACTGTGGATAGACCCAAAACCAATGATAGCAGGCAGATAATAGCTTTAGTTAAAAAATACAGATAATGGCTCCTTTAATGTTTGTTTGCACCCAACATGAAACTCATAGTAGACACCAGAGATTAACCAGATAGTAGACAGATAGTACTGATTGCTGCCCCAATATGTACCCCACAACCATTTAAAAACTCAAGTTTCAGCATTAGTTTGGACCTGACTCGGAGTCTAATAGGTGAACACGACAATAATGTAGCATGTCATCATATTAATCGACGCATAACGTAAGCAGACACGGAAGAGTGTGACCTCTCTTGCGGACCCGCGTAGTCCTAAAGGTCATCTGCTTAGTCGATGATGGTAATGCAGTTGTCGTGGCTACCGGCGGCGGGGAAGAAGATCTAAGGCGGCGAAAGACAGTCTGGAGAGCGGATTCCTGCTGTGGTGAACCCTTCCATCGTTGGAGCAACTGAGCTGGGGTGGAACACAGCGCCGCAGGAGCAGGACAAACCACACAAGGTTTTCTTTGACACATATCTGTAACAGAAGTAATTGAGTAAGGGATTGTTTGAATTTGAGGATTCTAACAATGCAGGGATAGGAAATAGACAGGAATAGGATAGGAATGCAAGTGCAAAATAGAGAATTTAAAAACACAGGATTTCTACCAATCTGGGTGTTTGATTCACAACAATTGGAAGATCACAGGATGCAAAAAATCATGGTGAGATTAAGTCAAACCACAAGAAAATGTACGGTTATAATGCTATTATGCTACTATCTCTTAGTCTTGTGCTTGATGAATAGGAATATGAAAAGGAGGAGAAGTGGAAATTAGAATTCCTATGGTTTGTCTTTCAAGGAGACACTAAAGGAACAAATCCTACAGTTTTCCTTTGCTCCATTCCTTTGCACCAAATTCATGAAAAGTAGTACCATAGGAAACTTTCCAATTCCTATGTTTTTCATTCACTTTTCCTTTCAAGCACTGGCGATTCTAGTAGGCAGGCTTGAGCAAGGAAAATCCTACACTAAAAAAATGTTTCTGTGCTACTTCTATTACTTTGGACCCAGGCCACTACCATACTAGCTCAACTCCCAGGCCCATCGACAAATGCACAGCTCAAATGCGCAGAGATAAATAATGATGGCATTCAAGAGAGTCCATCACGGATAGCTAAGTTGCCTGGTACCTCACTGCTTGTCATATAGTAGGATAAAATAATAGTATTTCCCGTTACTACGAGTGCTCAGTGGACAATATATATAATATGTAGAGTAAAAAAGAGATGCAACAAGTGTACAACCTCTTTGGCGAAGCCATGTCAATCTCAGCGTGATTGGGTTGGCCGGTGAGGATGCTCCGGCTGACTTTGCTGTCGGAGGAGGGGAAGAATATCTTAGGTGTCTGGAGATGGAGCCTGTTGAGGATATAGCTACTGAGTGTAAACCGGCCAGGAGGGCCCGGTTCACCCTCGACTATGTTGAAGCCCATGAAGATCCAGAAGATGGCGCTTTACTAAAGGAAGCCTAGAAGCCCGAAGCCCAAAGGCGGATTAGGGCCCATAGTGGTAAACCGCCATGACTATGTAAACTTGTAATATAAGTTAGGAAAGGAGAGACCGAGCCAGACACTTTGTATGAGTCGGCCTCGGGGCTCTATAGACCGGCCGGGCGTCAACCTGTGTATATATAGGGACGACCCGACGGCGGTTCGGGGACAACAGACAACAACTCGAGACTCAGGCAAGCGTATTTCACTCCCTGATCATCGAAACCCAATCAATCCCATCACAACTAGACGTAGGCTTTTACCTTCATCGAAGGGGCCGAACTAGTATAAACTCCCGTGTCCCTTGTCCGGTTTAACACCTTCAAGCTAACCCGTTGCGATGGCTCCACGACTAAGTCCTTTCATGAGGACATCTGACGTGTTAATTCCACGATAGTTGGCGCCCACCGTGGGGCTATCGCACGATGGTGTCGAGTTCTTGAAGGGCTGCTCTGAAGGACTTAAGGGGTACGTGATCGGCCAGATGACCAAAAGTCATCACGGCAAGCTCTACATCAACGATGAAGGATGGGGCCCCGAGGCCGGCTCGACCGAGTACGGGTACCGGGTCCCCTTCGGCGGAATTCATGTCTTCATCGGCAAGATCGGCGAACCGGGCCCTGAGCCAGACATCTGCACCGACCTCGTCAAGACGGCTCAGCGTGCGTGTCTAGCCCGGGTCAAGCCCGCCGTGAAGCGTGCGTTTGTAGGATGTGTCCATGGGATCGGATCTGAACCGGTGTCTGAAGGCGAGACAGCCGTATACTCCGACGGCGAGTCATCCACTTGCGAAACCGAGTCCTTGTACCAGATACATAGCGAGGTGTTCGAAGGATATTCCGATGGCAACAGTATTCCGGACCTCCTTGAACCGCCAAGTCGGGTTGCTGTTTACATGGCCGGAACACAGCCCACGTTGCAGTCTTCATCTACCGCAACGATGAATACCGGATGAGCAGCCGCAGCAGGTGCCTCAGCTCACCGACCGGCGCAAGTCCTCTCCGGATTGATGGACGCCTGGGCGACCTTGTTAACCGCGATAGTCACTCCGGAGACGCGGGATCAGCACAATGCGGACGTGGTGAAATTGAAGGACCAAATAGCACCGGCTAAGGAGGACCTGGCAGCTGAGGATACTAGGATGGCTGAAGAACGGGCCGCTTTGGATGCCCAATCACAGCGGATACAGGCGCAGAATTACCAGCTCATGCTGGATCGGACCGCATCAGAGGATGTAGTGCAAAGGAAGTACCGATCACGTTTGCCGCCGGTTTATGAAGGGTTAAATCTCTTTCAGACGCCAGGCGCTGCCCGAGCAATCTGGCAGCTGCAAACCGGACTGAGGCGCCTAGGACAGCTCCGGATCAGCAACAAGCAACAGAGCCACCCCGACGGACAGATAACCCGCCGCAGTACGTGCCTACACCACCGGGTCACTTCTTGAGCCCTCTGGATAACATGATTGCCGCGGCCTCACGTTTGGCAGCCATTCCGATGGAGGGCGATTCAATAGTAGCAGTTGAGACGTGGCGGGCGAGAGACCTTCTTCAAACCGCCGTGGTGCAGCAGCAGGCGTATTCATATAGCCGGGATATAATTCATTCAACCCCTCGTCCGAGCCCAAGTTATAGCAGGCGTATGGATGAACCGGAGGTGTCTAGCAACGTGCGGCATCGCAATGCTCAAGATGCAGTGGATCATGGCAGGGCACGAAGGGATGCCGCTTTGGGTCGTGATCAACCCGCCCCGGTTCAGCCAGCAGCGCCAGTTGACAGAGGCACCGAGCTTGCTTTCAGTTCCTGGGGAGTTCCGTGCCTTATTCCGGCTCTCCGTAATGTGCATCTGCCCAAGGATTTCAAGGGTCCACGCAAAGTGCCTAATTATACGGCGGATCAGCCACCTGAGGCATGGGTCGAGAGTTACGAGATGGCGATGGAGATGCTGGATTTAGATGAAGCAGCTTGTGCAATGTACTTCACAATGATGTTGGAAGGAACAGCCCGTACTTGGTTGAAAAATCTACCAGCTAATTCCATCGAGTCATGGGATCAGTTGAAGGCCCGGTTTACAGCCAATTTTAAAGATACGTGCAAGCAACCCATGTCCATTGTGGATCTGGACGCTTGTGTTCAGGGAGAGAACGAGTCCACAACTCATTGGGTGCGCTGGGTTTCAGAAGTTTTGCACTCGTCCGACCGGATTAACGCTGGCCAAGCGATTATCACACTGGAGCGCAATTGCCGGTTTAAGTCACTGAAGATGAAGTTGGGACGGCTCAAGCGCCACTGCAACGACATGGGAACCCTCATGGCAGCCTTGGTAAAATATGTCGATTCTGATAATACCAAGCATCCCGATTCTGATAATGAGAAACCGGAGAAGGGAAAGAAGAATGGCAGTGTGAAGGGACAACAACACAACCAAGGAGGCCATGGGAATAATGGTAAGCGTAAAGTGGATTCATCTTTTGTGGCTAACGCTAATGTGCAGCGTCGTAAGGGTAAACCGCCCCAGCGCAGTGGGGCGATGAATCTGGAGCGCTTGTTGAATCAGCCCTGTCCAAAGCATGGGACCAAGGAGGCTCCCGCAACGCATCTCTGGAAGGATTGTAACATTATGAAGGAGTTCAAAAACTCTGATCTTTTTCGGTATGATCAGGGTCCGTCGGGCGGTTCAGGTCCAGGGTTTCATGGTGGCGGCGGTTCAAGCTCTTGGTCTTAGAATAATCATGGCAACCAGAACAACCAAGGTGGTAATAACCAGCAGAATAATCAAGGGAATCAACAGCAGTCGGGTTACCAGAGTCACCCAAAGCAGTTGAATGGTGGGCAGTATCATGTGTTCACCACTAGTCTGTGCAAGCGTGATCAGAAGCTTCACAAGAGGGCAGTCAATGCTGTTGAACCGGCAGTTCCACGTTATCTGCGGTGGTCGGAACAGCCTATTGTGTGGGGTAGGGAGGATCATCCGCCCCGGGTTGACAATCCGGGTCAACTAGCTCTGGTGGTGGCGCCTCAGGTGGGAGGTTATAAGTTCACCAAAGTACTCATGGATGGAGGAAGCAATATCAATATTCTGTATTATGAGACATTCCGCCGTATGGTGTTGACAGATAAGAATCTTAAACCGTCCAATAATGTTTTTCATGGTGTGGTACCAGGTAAATCGGCATATCCAGTAGGTAAGATTGCTTTGGAAGTTGTGTTCGGTGATGAACATGATTCCCGGTCTGAGACATTGACCTTTGAGGTGGTGAGAATCCAGAGCCCGTATCACGCACTGTTTGGGCGACCGGCTTATGCAAAATTCATGGCGAGGCCTTGTTATATTTACTTGCAGCTCAAGATGCCAGGTCATAAAGGGACCATCACGGTTCATGGAAGTCTAAAAATCGCTTTGGATTGCGAGGAAAGTGATGCGGCTTATGCTGAGTCGGTTTGTGCTACAAAGAAGTTAAAGTTTTACAAGGAGAATGTTGATCCGACGGATATGACCCCTCTGAAGAAGCCCACCACTGAGCATGACCCAACCCTGCATTTCAAACCGGCTGACGAGACTAAACTTGTTGATTTCGTACCTGGCGATTCGTCCAAGCAGTTCAGCATCAGCACCAATCTGGATCCAAAATAGGAAAGCGTGCTCATCGAGTTCATCCGTGAGAACTGGGACATTTTTGCATGGAAGCCTTCTGACATGCCAGGTGTACTGAGGGAACTCGCTGAGCACACTCTTAATATTGATCCGAAGTTTAAACCGGTCAAGCAATTTCTTATCGCTTTAATGAAGAGAGACGCAAGGCAATTGGTGAGGAAGTAGCCCGGCTGTTGGCTGCTGGGTTTATCGTTGAAGTGTTTCATCCTGAATGGTTGGCTAATCCGGTGTTGGTTCTTAAGAAAAACGGCACTTGGCGTATGTGTGTGGACTACACGGACTTGAACAAGGCTTGCCCGGCCGATCCCTTTGCTCTCCCGCGTATTGATCAGATTATTGATGCGACGGCGGGTTGTGAGCGCCTGAGTTTTTTGGATGCTTATTCATGATATCATCAGATCAAGATGGCAGTTAAGGACCAGGAGAAGACAACCTTCATTACTCCCTTTGGAGCCTTCTGCTATGTTTCTATGCCCTTTGGGCTTAAGAGTGCTCAGGCAACTTATCAGCGTTGTGTGCAAAATTGTATTCACACGCAGATTGGGCGTAATGTTCATGCCTATGTGGATGACATTGTGGTAAAATCCAGGGAAAAGGGGACATTGATAGCTGATCTCAAGGAGACGTTTGACAATCTTCGGGTTTACAAGATGATGCTTAATTCGGATAAATGTGTCTTTGGTGTTCCGGCAGGCAAGCTTCTCGGCTTTCTGGTGTCCAACAGGGGCATTGAGGCTAATCCGAAAAAGATTAAGGCAATCACATCCCTGGCCAAGCCGAAGTGTATCAATGATGTTCAGCGTCTCGCAGGTCGGATTGCAGCCCTTAGCCGGTTTATCAGTAGTATGGGTGAGAAGGCCATTCCTTTGTATCAGATGTTGAAGAAGACGGATGATTTCGTCTGGAGTGACATAGCCAATGCGGCTTTTGAGGAGCTAAAGCGGCAGTTGGTTGAACCGCCGGTTCTTGCAGCCCCAGTTGATAATGAGCCTTTGCTGTTATATGTGGCCGCCAATGCCCGAGCGGTCAGTGTGGCAATTGTGGTTGAGCGTAAAGAAGCTGGGAAGGAATATCCGGTTTAGCGACCTGTTTATTATATCAGTGAAGTTCTGATCGAGTCAAAACAACGCTATCCACATTGGCAGAAGTTGGTGTATGGGGTTTTTATGGCCAGTCGAAAGCTCAAGCAATATTTTCAAGGCCATCCCATCATAGTGGTTAGTTCTACTCCTTTGGGCGATATCATTCAAAACAGGGAAGCAACTGGCCGGGTTGCAAAGTGGGCAATCGAGCTTGGTCCACACGGTTTAAAGTATGTACCTCGAACAGCCATCAAGTCTCAAGACCTTGTGGATTTTATCAATGACTGGACTGAGTTGCAAGCACCAGAAGATAAACCGGATAATACATACTGGACTATTTATTTTGATGGATCCAGGCAGTTGGAAGGCTCGGGGGCTGGAGTTGTCCTTACTTCCCCTCGAGGTGATAAAATTTGCTATGTCCTCTGCTTGATGTTTCCTTGTACTAACAATGCAGGTGAGTATGAAGCTTTACTCCATGGTTTCCGTGTGGCCAAGGAGATGAACTTAAGTTGAGTTCGTTGTTTTGGAGATTCTGATCTGGTGGCTCAGCAAGTTTCTGGTACTTGGGATTCTAAGGATCCACTCATGGCGGCTTACAGGTGTGAGGTGGATACTGTGGCGGGTCATTTCAAAGGGTATCAGGTTGAGCATATTGATCGGCGCAAAAACGAAGCAGCAGACGCTTTGAGCCGGCTTGGATCTCAGCATAAACCGGTACCTCCTAACACCTTTTTAGATATGTTGCATAACCCGTCTGTTAAGTTGCCCATAGAAGAGGATTTGGCTGTTCCTGATCCGGAGGCTCAGTTGGTGGCCGTTTTACACGTTGTGCCGGATTGGACGGCTCCATATCTGGCGTATATGAGCGTGGGCGAGCTACCAAATGACAAAGTCCTGGCCCGACAGATAGTCCGGCGATCCAAGTCCATGGTTATTCACAATGGCGAGTTACACCGCTGTAGCGTTTCAGGCGTATTTCAGCGTTGTGTTTCTCTGGAAGAAGGCCAAGAGATCCTGCGGGAAATTCATGAAGGGGATTGTGGTCATCATGCCGGTTCAAAGTCCCTGGTTGCAAAAGCTTTTCGTCATGGGTTTTACTGGTTGACAACTCATGCTGATGCGGAGGATCTGGTAAAGCGATGTGATGCTTGTCAAAATTTTTCACGTCGAGCTCATGTTCCGGCTCAGGAAGTACGGATGATTCCTATCACTTGACCTTTTGCTACTTGGGGGCTTGATATGGTGGGACCCTTTAAACGTTCCCAGGACAAGAAGACCCACCTGTTAGTGGCAGTCGATAAATTCACCAAATGGGTTGAAGCAGAGCCTATTAGCAAGTGTGATGCAGCTACGGCGGTTCAATTTCTCAAAAAGATTATCTTCCGGTTTGGCTTTCCACATAGTATCATCACGGATAATGGTACCAACCTTTCCAAAGGTGAGATGGAGGATTTCCGTCAGAGAGAGCACATCCGGCTTGGCCTAGCATATGTGGCGCACCCTCAATCCAACGGTCAAGCGGAGCGAGCTAATCAAGAAATTTTAAAGGGTCTTAAACCTCGGCTCATGATTCCCTTGAAGTGGACGCCGGGTTGTTGGGTGGAAGAATTACCTTCTGTATTGTGGAGTATCAACATGTGACGCCCTCAATTCAATCGTACACTTATCATACACGCAAATGTGTACGATCAAGATCAAGGACTCACGGGAAGATATCACAACACAACTCTAGACACAAATTAAAATAATACAAGCTTTATATTACAAGCCAGGGGCCTCGAGGGCTCGAATACATAAGCTCGAAAACACAAGAGTCAGCGGAAGCAACAGTATCTGAGTACAGACATAAGTTAAACAAGTTTGCCTTAAGAAGGCTAGCATAAAAGCAACATCGATCGAAAAGGCAAGGCCTCCTGCCTGGGAGCCTCCTAACTACTCCTGGTCATCGACGGTCTCCGTCACGTGGTAGAAGACGCCCTCGGTGTAGTAGCAGTCGTCAAAGGTGGCATCTGGCTCCTGGACTCCACCATCTGGTTGCAACAACCAGAAAGAAGAAAGAAAGGGGGAAAAGGGGGAGCAAAGCAACCGTGAGTACTCATCCAAAGTACTCGCAAGCAAGGATCTACACTACATATGCAACATTATCAAAGGAAGGCTGTATATGTGGACTGGGCTGCAGAAATGCCAGAATAGAGAGAAGGCCTAGTCCTATCGAAGACTAGCATCTTCTAGAAACCACCATCTTGCAGCAAACAGGAGGGAGTAGAGTAGCATAAAGTAAAGTAGTAGTAGTGTTATCAACCTTGGCCAGAGATCCTTTCTCGACTCCCTGCGAGAAAGAAATCCCAGAGCCGTACTATCCAATTATCATCACAATCCAATTCTCATCACAAGTATCCAGTTCTAGTTGTATCGATCGGGATACAACTCCGAGTGTCCGTTACCGTAGGACAGGCTATCGATAGATGTTTTCTTCCCTGCAGGGGTGCACCAACTTACCCACCACGCTCGATTGACTCCGGCCGGACACACTTTCTTGGGTCATGCCCGGCCTCGGCCAAACAATACGCCGCAACCTGACCTAGGCTTAATAGAGAGGTCAAGCACGCCGGACTAAACCTATGCCCCTAGGGTTCATGGGCCATCGCCCCGGGAACTCCTGCACGTTGCGTGGGCGGCCGGTGAGCAGACCTAGCTACCTCCCTAAAAAGGAAGGAGCTTACCAGTCCAACCCGGCGTGCGCCGCTCCGTCGCTGACGTCTATTAAGCTTCGGCTGATGCATACGACGCAGAACGCCCATACTATGCCCACGTGATGGTTAGTGCTATCAGGCCAGAGGCCCCTCGGATCAAATATCCAAATCGTAGTGGATTGGGAACGCGCGGTAACAAGCAGAGACTCACGAAAGATGTCACCCCGTTGCCCCGTCTCGAGGACTTGCGGCAAGGGCTAAGAATGCCCGGCCACGCCTCGTAATTATCTCACGGGCACCTTCCAGGTCAACCCGACTCCTCAGCACTCGCAATTATGCTCGCGCGGGCACCCCTCAGGATCGACCCGTCTTTAGTAACATGGTTCAGTGTAAAGTCATAGTAATCATAGTAACCGCGTGTCCAAACATCAAGGGGAAAACCCGAGGAATCACCCCCGGTGAACTCCACTCAATGTAATCATCAAGGTGAACGTAAGAGGAATCACCCCCGAGGTTCACACTTGAGGGGTTGCACGACAGAGTCATATCGGAAGTGGTTAAGGTGGAATCACCCTCGATGACCATGACCGAATAGCTACACTACAGGGTTAACATCAGAAGTGCTGTAGAGGTCTCACCCTCGGCACTTGATAGTAACCCAACAGTGTCGAGCAACTAAGGGAAAAGTGATGTGCGGTGCCGGGGCCTGGTCTTCAATCCCGTTGATCGGGTCTTCAATGATGAAGCAGGGGCAACAAGGACAAGGTGGGGGTCACTGATGGATAGCTAACCAACCTATACTAAGCAGTTTAGGATAAGCAGGTAAGGTACAATAACAGATACAAAAGCAGGCTATGCATCAGAATAGGAGCATACAATAACAATAGCAAAATCTAATGCAAGCATGAGAGAAAGGAATGGGCGATATCGGGATGATCAAAGGGGGGGCTTGCCTGGTTGCTCTGGCAAGGAGGGGTTGTCGTCGACGTAGTCGATCACAGGGGCGGCATCGGTCTCGGGGTCTACCGGAGAGAAGAGTGGGAAGAAACAGTAAATATAAAGCAGGCATAGCATCACAAAGCATAACATGGCAACAAGCTGTGCCGGGTATGACCTAATGTAAGGCTACACGATATAGGAGAAGGGGAAAACCAACCGGGAATGTTTTCCCGGTTCCGGACCTGTGTCAGACAGATGACCGGAGGGGAAAGTTTCATGTTCAGATAGTTAGAGGCATCTGACAGATGAACGGACCATGTAATCGGATTCGTTGGATTTTTCTGAGCAACTTTCATATAGAAAACATTTTCATCCGAGTTACGGTTTATTTTCTATGAATTTTTAAAGATTAAACCATTTTTTGGATTTATTTAAATTAACAGAAAGGATAAAATGACGTCAGCATGACGTGCTGATGACGTCAGAAGTCAACAGACTCGCTGACCAGGTCAAACTGACCAACGGGTCCCACATGTCATAGACAAAGGGCTAACAGTGGGTTATATTAAATTAACAGGGTGTTAATTAGTAGTTAGGCCCCCTATGTCAGTGACTAATTAGCTAAACTAATTACTTTTAATTATAAAACCATTTTAATTAGCTTAATTATGTGGTGGGGCCTACACGTCAGTGGTACTGGGCTGCCCAGTCAGTAGTTGACTGGGTCAACTCGGTCAACTGGGGGCCATAGGGCCCGCTGGCAGCGACCCTGGGGGTGGTCCCAGGTCGGCCACATCGGCGGCCGGCGCCGGAGTTGTGCCGGCGAGCTCTCCGCGGCGGCGAGTCCGCCGAAGAGGCTCGGATCTTCGCTACAGAACACCAAATCACGCGTTTTCACTTGTGTTCAAACGCTCACGCTGTCGCGCGTCGAGTGGTGCCACTGGACCGACCGGAGATGGCCGGAACAGGGAGCTGCAAGGTCGCCGGCGGCGGTGGTCTACGGTAGCTCGGCGAAAACGAAGAACTAGCGCGCTCACCAGCGATCTAAAGCGTTAGGCCACACCGCTGGAGTGCCCCGTGATGGGGACATGTACCTAGGGTAGGGTCATGGACCTGATCTAAGTACCTTACCCAAGGACACCCTTAGAAGAGGTCGCCTTCCAGTCGACCAACGAAGGACTCACTCGACTGACTTGAAGGACTCGACCACGAAGATTCACTCGACCACCAGGAGGTCAAGAGGCACTCTGCACTGCAACGGCCTGTAATTAAGTAGGCTTTATGATAGTAAAGACACTTTATGTGGGGCGTTACCAGTAACGCCCCAGACTTAACTCA
This sequence comes from Triticum aestivum, assembly GCF_018294505.1. Lineage (NCBI taxonomy): Eukaryota > Viridiplantae > Streptophyta > Magnoliopsida > Poales > Poaceae > Triticum > Triticum aestivum. The sequence continues at coordinate 288,349,690 of NC_057795.1, read as the reverse complement.
CCTTAAACCCTCTCCTACGTGGGCTGGCTGGGGTCCTGGCGCACTCTATATAAGCCACCCCCCTCCACAGGCAGAAGGGGTCAGCATCTTGTAACTCACATACTGATAATCCACTCGACCGCCTCCGGGCTCCGAGACGTAGGGCTATTACTTCTTCCGAGAAGGGCCTGAACTCGTACATCCTTTGTGTTTACAACCTCTCCATAGCTAGGACCTTGCCTATCCATACCTACCCCCCACTCTACTGTCAGGCTTAGATCCACGACAGTTGGCGCCCACCGTGGGGCAGGTGTTTTAGCGATTTTTGTGGAGAAGTTGCGATTCTTCCGAGTACTCTCATTATGGTGTCTGCTGGAGTTTTGGTCGAGGGTCAAGAGATCCGTCTCGGCACTCTCACCTTCATCGCCGATGATTCCACGTGGCTCCAGGAGGCTCCACTCGACGTTGATGCGCTCCCCGTCCGCGGTGCGACGCATTTTCGCGCATGTGTCCGCGACGTTCTGCTGCGGCAACCGTCGACCCAGTATCGGTCGGCCCCTCCATCGTCCACCCTCCCGGTCTCCCGCCAGCGCAAGTGCTCGGGCCGGTCGAGGCTTCAGCGATGGGTGAGGCACGCGGTGGCTCGCCAATCGGCCGCCACCCAAGTTGCGGCAATCGAGCCCAACGAATCTCTCTACGGCTTGTTCGATCTATCGACTGGCTCCATAGAGACTGCATCCGAGTGCGGTAGCAGTGATCCAGCGGCGGAAATCTTGATGGTCGACGGGCCCTGCAGTCCCCCTGGCTTCGCCCGTGATGACGGAGCAGGTGACGGAGGTGACCCCGCACGACGCCACGAAGTGTATCAGCCCGAGCCACTCGACTCTCTGCAAAGAGAGGAACTTCGCCGCAGGAATGTGGATGCCCTGAGTACTCCCATCGCAGGAGAAACCCCCGAGGCTCGCGCCTTGGAGGAGGCGCGTCTGGCCAACTTGGCCGAGTGCACTCAACTGGAGAACCTTCAGCGAGCACTCGACGAGCGCGCACGGCAACGAGTTCCCGACACCAGTCGACGTCAACTCTTCCCGCCGACTCAGGTATATCGAACCCCAATCCAGAATTTAGCAGCTGCGACCCGTATAGCAGAGTCCATCCAGCCTTCGCAGTCGGAAGCTGGCAGAGGTCTGCTGCAGATTAGGGATCTGCTCCGGGCAGCAGGAGATCAGAATTCATCTGTGTCTCAGTCGCGCAACAGAATTCACAGTCGATCCATCACTGTGAATACGGTTCACTCGGCTCACAGCCCCAGATCGCCTCCGCGGCGTGAAGGGCGCGAGAATCGGCGAGATCAGTATGGCGACCGACTCGACCGAGATGACAGGCGTCGAGTGCCCTATTCCCCTCCGAGGGGTGGGTCTTACGCTCCTCGGCAGCAAGATGACATGCGTCAGTACAGTACAGGGCGAAGGGTTCCAGTCGACCCCAGAGAACCAGGCTTCGACGCGCGATCCATTATCGTACAAGGTTTGGTCGACCGGAACAGAGCCCATCGAGGCGGACTCGACAGAGATGCACCCACAAGCAGTCGAGTGCATGTTTCTGGTCCCGAATGTTTCAGCAGAGCTATCAGAGCCGCAGTTATCCCTCCCAATTTCAGGTTGGCGACAGGAGTCAGCAAGTTCACTGGTGAGTGTAAGCCTGAAACTTGGCTTGAAGACTACCGAGTGGCAGTTCAGATTGGTGGTGGGAACGGTGAGGTGGCCATGAAGCATTTTCCCCTCATGCTGGAAGGTTCTGCCAGGGCATGGTTGACCCAATTACCTCCTAGCAGCATTTACACTTGGGAAGATCTGTCCCGAGTGTTCATCAGAACGTTTGAAGGAACTTGCAAGCGACCAGCTGGATTGACAGAGTTGCAAGTCTGCGTGCAGAAGGCTAATGAGACTCTCAGAGAGTATATTCAGAGGTGGATCACTTTGCACCACACTGTGGAGAACGTGTCCGATCATCAGGCAGTCTGCGCCTTCAAAGATGGCGTCAAGAATAGAGAACTGAGTTTGAAGTTTGGTCGAACCGGTGACATGACCCTGAGTCGGATGATGGAGATTGCTACCAAGTACGCCAACGGCGAAGAAGAAGACCGACTCCGAAGCGGCAAGCACAAGCCGAGTCAGTCGGAAAAAGGAAACACCAGTCGGAAACAGAAGCGGAAGGCTGAACCGGCAGCTCCTAGAGAGGCTCTGGCCGTGACTCAGGGAAAGTTTAAGGGGAAACCAAAAGGATCCTGGAACCCCAAGAAGGTAAAGGATAAAGAAGGGAACGACGTAATGATATGCCATGTCACATCCACACGAAGAAAGACGAAGAGGGGAATATCATCTACCCAAAGCACACCACTCGCCAATGTCGACTCCTGATCCAGCAGTTTCAGGGAAAACAGTCTAAGGACAAGGAGAAGGAGCCGGACAAGGCTGAAGACAAGGAGGACAGTGAGGAAGGATATCCGCATATCAACTCCACTCTGATGATCTTTGCAGATGTGGAAAGCAGGAGTCGACTGAAAGTCATTAACCGAGAGGTGAACATGGTTGCCCCAGCAAAAGCAAATTATCTGAAATGGTCTCAAATACCCATCACATTCGACCAATCTGATCACCCGACTCATATTGCCACCCCTGGGAGGCAAGCTTTGGTGGTCGATCCAGTTGTCGAAGGCACTCGACTAACAAAGGTGCTGATGGATGGTGGAAGTGGGATGAATCTGTTGTATGCAGACACACTGAAAGGAATGGGCATTCCGATGTCCCGACTGAGCACTAGTAACATGAGCTTTCATGGAGTTATACCAGGGAAGAAAGCCGAGTCACTCGGCCAAATAGCTTTGGATGTGGTGTTTGGTGATTCGAAACACTTTCGCAAAGAAAAGTTGACGTTTGAGGTCGTGGATTTTCAGAGTGCATATCATGCCATTTTGGGGAGACCAGCTTACGCACGGTTCATGGCTCGACCATGTTACGTGTACCTCAAATTGAAGATGCCCGGCCCCAAAGGAGTGATCACTGTCACCGGTGATAGGAAAAAGGCAGAAGAGTGCTTCCAGAAGGGCTCCAAGATTGCCGATTCCCAGGTGACAGCGGTCGAGTTCGAGGAATACAAGCAAAACGCAGATCCGAGTGACTTGCTGCGATCAAAGAAACCCGCCACAGAATCTGCATTCCAGTCGTCCGGTGAGACGAAGCCTGTTCACATTCACCCGACCGACCCCGATGCGGCTCTGACCCGCATCTCCACAACACTCGACCCCAAATAGGAAGAAGCGCTCATCCAGTTCCTCCGTGAGAACTGGGACATTTTTGCATGGAAGCCCGCTGACATGCCAGGTGTTCCCAGGGGACTGGCTGAGCATCGCTTAAGAGTCAACTCATCTGCAAAACCAGTCAAAGAACATCTTCGGCGGTCCGCCATCCAGAAGAGAAAAGCCATTGGTGAAGAAGTGGCTCGACTGTTGGCGGCAGGATTTATCCGAGAGATATACCACTCCGAGTGGCTCGCTAATGTCGTCATGGTTCCTAAGAAGGACAAGTCGCTCCGAATGTGCATTGATTTCAAGCACATCAACCGGGCCTGCCCGAAAGATCATTTTCCTCTCCCTCGCATAGATCAAATTGTTGACTCGACCGCAGGATGCGAGAGGCTATCTTTTTTAGATGCCTACTCCGGGTACCACCAGATCCGTCTGTACGGACCCGACGAGGTGAAAACAACTTTGATCACTCCATTCGGGTGCTTCTGCTATATCACCATGCCATTCGGCCTCAAGAATGCCGGAGCCACATTTATGGGAATGATTCAGAAGTGTCTACTCACTCAAATCAGTCGGAATGTGGAAGCATATATGGATGATATTGTTGTCAAGTCACGAAAAGGTTCCGACCTGCTCGCTGATCTCGCCGAAACATTTGCCAACCTCAGAAGATATGATATCAAGCTCAATCCATCAAAGTGCACATTTGGAGTTCCTGGTGGCAAGTTACTCGGTTTTCTCGTTTCCGAACGGGGAATTGACGCTAACCCAGAGAAGATTGGCACTATTCTCCGAATGAAACGCCCTGTGCGAGTGCACGATGTCCAGAAGCTTACTGGATGCTTGGCCGCATTAAGTCGATTCATCTCATGACTCGGTGAAAAGGCATTGCCTCTTTACCGACTGATGAAAAAGACAGACAAGTTCGAGTGGACTCCAGAAGCTGATGCAGCGTTTGCCGAGCTAAAAGCTCTGCTGTCCACCCAGCCGGTGCTTGCTGCTCCAATCAGCAAAGAGCCTCTGTTGCTCTATATCGCAGCCACAGGACAAGTCGTCAGTACTGTGCTTACGGTCGAGCGGCAAGAAGAAGGAAAAGCTCTCAAAGTTCAGCGCCCAGTGTATTATTTGTCTGAAGTTTTGACTCCATCCAAGAAGAGATATCCTCATTATCAGAAGCTTGTGTATGGAATATACATGACCACAAAGAAGGTTGCTCATTATTTTTCTGATCATTCCATCACAGTCGTCAGCGACGCTCCACTATCAGAGATTTTGCACAACAGAGATGCAACTGGTCGAGTGGCCAAATGGGCGATTGAACTTCTTCCCCTTGATATCAAGTTTGAGGCAAAGAAAGCCATTAAGTCCCAGGCAATAGCAGATTTCCTCGCCGAGTGGATTGAACAACAGCAGCCGACTGAAGTTCACTCGGAGCATTGGACCATGTTCTTTGATGGCTCTAAGATGTTGAATGGTTCCGGTGCTGGGGTTGTCCTGGTTTCCCCCAGAGGAGATAAGCTCAGATATGTGCTCCAGATTCACTTTGATTCCTCCAACAATGAGGCAGAATATGAGGCCCTCTTATATGGGTTGCGCATGGCCGTTTCACTCGGCGTCCGTTGCCTGATGGTCTATGGCGACTCGGATTTAGTGGTCAATCAGGTGATGAAAGAGTGGGACGTGAGAAGCCCAGCCATGACTGGATACTGCAGTGCAGTGAGGAAGCTGGAAAAGAAGTTCGAGGGGTTGGAGCTCCATCATATACCCCGACTGAAAAATCAAGCAGCTGATGATCTAGCAAAGATAGGTTCCAAGAGAGAAGCCATTCCGAGTGGTGTGTTCTTGGAGCATATACACACTCCGTCAGTCAAAGAAGATCCTTTCACCGAAGAAACTCCACAGCCCAAGAGTGCCACAGATCCGACTGAAGTTGAAGTCCCAGCGGTGGTCGACTTGATCATGGAGGTTTTGGTGGTCATTCCCGACTGGACCGTTCCGTATGTCGCATATATCCTGAGAAAAGAGCTTCCAGAGGATGAGGAAGAGGCTCGACAGATCGTCCGTCGGTCTAAGGCCTTTACCGTAATCAAAGGACAATTGTACAGAGAAAGCGCGACTGGAGTTGGTCAGAAGTGCATAACACCAGAAGAAGGTCGACTCATCCTCAATGATATTCACTCGGGGACCTGTGGTCATCATGCGTCCTCTCGGACCATCGTGGCCAAAGCATACCGAGCTGGATTTTACTGGCCAAAGGCGAATGAGATGGCAAAAGAGATAGTGGATAAGTGTGAGGGATGTCAGTTCTACTCGAGTATGTCGCACAAGCCTGTGTCGGCTCTGAAGACCATCCCACTCGTCTGGCCTTTCGCAGTATGGGGACTGGACATGGTCGGTCATTTGAGAACAGGACGAAGTGGCTTCACGCATGTACTGGTGGCAGTCGACAAGTTCACCAAGTGGATCGAGGCTAAACCAATCAAGAGCCTTGACACCGGTACTGCTGTTAGCTTCATCAGGGAACTAATATTCAGATATGGAGTCCCGCACAGCATCATTACGGATAATGGATCGAACTTTGACTCAGAGGAATTCAGAGATTTCTGCAACTCCCAAGGCACACGGGTCGACTACGCTTCAGTCACCCATCCGCAGTCGAATGGACAAGCAGAGCGAGCTAATGGACTGATTCTTAAGGGATTGAAGCCTCGACTGATGCGTGATCTCAAACACGCGGCTGGAGCTTGGGTAGACGAACTCCCCTCAGTGCTTTGGGGACTGCGGACCACACACAATCGGTCGACCGAAGAACTCCATTCTTCTTGGTCTACGGAGCTGAAGCAGTCTTGCCGAGTGATCTTCTCCACAATGCTCCTCGAGTTGAAATCTACAATGAAGCAGAGGCTGAACAAGCGCGACAGGACGCAGTCGACCTTTTAGAAGAAGAAAGGGAGATGGCTCTGATCCGGTCGACCATCTACCAACAAGATTTCCGTCATTTCCACGCCAGAAATGTGAGAGGTCGAGCCTTCCAGGAAGGGGATTTAGTTCTCCGAGTGGATCAACACAAACCACACAAGCTTGCTCCTTCTTGGGAAGGCCCCTTCATCGTCACCAAGGTTCTCCACAACGGGGCGTACCGTCTTTACAACGTCGAGCATAATATCGACGAGCCCCGAGCTTGGAACGCGGAGCTACTCCGCCCATTTTACACTTAAGTTTTATCACTCGGATGAGTTGCAATAAAGTACTTCTGTAGTTCATGGACCTCAAAATAATAGTGTCATAGTTCCTCCATAATTTCTGTCACTTTTTATTTTTGTCCAAATAAAATTCCCCCTCAGTGGGTGACTTAGCCGCGAATCCGTTTCGCCTAAGTTTGTAAAAATCCTACCGAGTGGTGAGCCAGACTCTCACTCGGAGGCTTAGCTGCGAATCCGTTTCGCCTAAGTTATCAAAATCCTACCGAGTGGTAAGCCAGACTTTCACTCGGGGGCTTAGCTGCAGCCCTGTGCTCGCCTAAGTTGTGAAAAATCCTACCGAGTGAAGAGCAACCCTCTCACTCGGGGGTTTAGCTGCAGTCCAAGCACTCGCCTAAGTTATCAAAATCCTACCGAGTGGTAAGCCAGACTTTCACTCGGGGGCTTAGCTGCAGTCCAAGCACTCGCCTAAGTTATCAAAATCCTACCGAGTGGTAAGCCAGACTTTCACTCGGGGGCTTAGCTGCAGCCCTATGCTCGCCTAAGTTATAAAAATCCTACCGAGTGAAGAGCAACCCTCTCACTCGGGGGCTTAGCTGCAGTCCAAGCACTCGCCTAAGTTATCAAAATCCTACCGAGTGTAGAGCAACCCTCTCACTCGGGGGCTTAGCTGCAGTCCAAGCACTCGCCTAAGTTATAAAAATCCTGCCGAGTGGTAAGCCAGACTTCCACTCGGAGGCTTAGCTGCAGTCCAAGCACTCGCCTAAGTTATCAAAAACCCTACCGAGTGTTAAGCCAAACTTCCACTCGGAGGCTTAGCTGCAGCCCTGTGCTCGCCTAAGTGGACTAAAGAATAACTCGATTGCAGTAAAGGCGCCTTGCTTTGAACCTGCAAAAGACATTTCGAGCCAAAGGCAATCGTATTCAAGCACCAAATTCAAGTTTGAATCGATATCTAAAGGAACCGAGAGTGCTCAGGCGATTAAGCCTGTTAAGGTTTATCGGTTACAATTCCACTCGGCATACCGAGGCAAATTTAAAGCGTCGAGCCAGAAGAAGTTTTTTACCCCTCCTGTGGAGGGCTGGAAGGAGCAACGAATTAATCAAGGTCAATTCCGTCGGCGATCCGAGTGGCAGCTGCAAGGAAAGTTTCCATAAAGGACCTGAAGTCGTGCTTCTTGGTGTTGGCCACCCGAAGAGCCGCCAGCTTCTCTTCTCGCGCATCTTTACAGTGGACTCGGGCCAGACACAGTGCAACATCTGCACCACACCGAGCCGAGGACTTCTTCCATTCCTGCACTCGACCAGGGATCGTGTTCAACCGGGCCATCAGCGACTCAAGGTCATTCGGAGGTGTCTCCTCAGGCCAGAGCGTCGAGTCGATGCGAGATGTGGCGGCCTTCAGCCTTGCGAGATAGTCCACGACAGCTGCAACACGAGATTCCAGTCGGAAAACATCCATGGCAACTTCGTCGTTCACCGGAGAATTGACGGGGTCGAGGTTTGGCTCCAGCCGGCTAGTTTCTTCTTCAAAGTCTTAACAAAATTCTACAAGGATGATCACTAAGTCAAGGGGATGGTCGAATGAAAAAACCACAATTGGAAATGTTTGCCAAGCATAGAGGTTTACCTTCAAGCATAAGAAACAGCTTCTTGGCAAGACTACTCAGGAAGGCCTCCAGATCAGTTTTCTTCCCAGTCAATTTGCTGACTTGGTCGGTCAGGGTAGCTTTATCAGTTTTTAGTCGACTGATCTCCTTGTTGGCGATCCCAAGAGCAGCTTTCAGATTGGTATTGTCTTGTTCAAGCTTGGTGACTGAAGCTAACTTCTCGTCAGCAAGCTTGATCTTCTCAGCTAGTTCAAGGTCTTTCTTCTGTTGGGCCTCCCTTACCTTACCTGCAAGTTACAGCAAGATCAGATTTTGAAACAAGCAAGGGGAAAAGCAGTCGTCAGGGTCTCACCAAACATACCTTCGGTATCCTCCTTTGCCTTCGTCAGCTTCTCCTGAACCAGCTTCAGGCTCAGCTCGAGTTGAGTGTGCTTGTGTTCCAGTTCAGAGTAGCGAGCCACAAGATCACAAGAGTTCTGCGAAGAACCAATCGACTAAATGTCAAATATAATTCACTTCCGAGTGAAAAAGGAAAAACACACGTTTCTAAGACTACAGCCGAATACAAGCATTCGACCGTAGTCTCGGGGACTACACCCAGTGGGTGCACTCAGCGTGCCCCCACTAATCCTGTTGAAGACAAAGTCGACCGGTCGACCTCAAAAAAAAAGAGCGAGATGCATTCTCTAAGACTGTGATCAACTGCAAGCAGTCGACCACAGTCTCGGGGACTACACCCAGTGGGTGCACTCAGCGTGCCCCCACCGGTTTGTGAAATCCAGTCGACATAGTCGACCGACAGAAAAATTGACATCATAAAGCCTAAGGCCGACTGCCAGCAGTCGACCTTAGCCTTGGGGACTACACCCAGTGGGTGCACTCAGCGTGCCCCCACCGGTTCGTGAAATCCAGTCGACATAGTCGACTGACAGAAAGATTGACATCATAAAGCCTAAGGCCGACTGCCAGCAGTCAACCTTAGCCTTGGGGACTACTCCCAGCGGGTGCACTCAGCGTGCCCCCGCTAACACGGAGTTTATTTGACACACCCAGTGGGTGACTACTATAAATTCCGGAAAGGAAAAGTTTTTGGTAGCATATCCAACAGAACAAACAGTGGTCGACTGACCTGGACATTGCTTTGGAGGGCAGAGCTGGCGTCATAAGCTGCCTGGCTCGCATCCCGGATGGTCTTCAACTGCTCCATCATGATACCCGCCTGGCGTATCGCTTCCTTCGCCGCGCCAGCTTGGTCCTCCGGGACGTGGTGCGTTGTGAAGAGGGAGGGCTGCTGAGCACTCGTCAATGGATCTGCGAAGGACACCGTGTGTCGAGTGGTGTTCTCTTCCTCCGCAATCAGAATCTCAGGCGTCGTCACGTCCTGGGGCACCTTACTGGCGGAGGCTTTCCTACTCCTCCTACGCTTCAGTGGTTCTTCATCCTCATCATCATCAGGGAGATCGATAACAATATTGGGTGGAGCTACGGAGAAGAATCAGGATCAGAGATCGCGAGTCAGTCGACTAAGAACGGCGTTAAGAATACAGTACCTGGGTTCGAAGTTGCTGCGTCCTCCATCTCATGGTCATCAGCCCGGGCTGAGGTTTCAGAAGTAGCAGCACTGCAACTCCAAAGGATTAGTCGACTAACTTCAGCGTCGACCAGAGACAAAGTTCACACAAAATAAGAAGACTTAAGCAGAACGATTACCCTGATATGGTGGGGATGGACACCTTCATATTCGGCAGGAGCTTGGTCGGCTTCGACGAGGCCGCCCTGGGCTGCTTCGGCGCCTTTTCAGTCGGCACTGGAGAGGTGGTCCGAGGGCGTTTGGTCGACTGGGCAACGATCGCAACCCCCTTGCCACGTTCAGTCGAAGGGTCGTGGACAAGCTTCGACCGCCTTTCTGAACGCGGTGGTACGACCTCCTCCTCCTCTTCTTCCTCGTCCTCAACGTCATCTTCATCACCGTCATCATCATCATCGTCGTCATCATCCTCTACAATGTCCGAGTCCCATTCCTCCTCTCCCTGGCTCTCGCCTCCACTCGCCTCACCCTCCTCAGTCGGAGCTTGGGCCCCATTGGGCATCGAGTACAGCTCGGTGAGAGCCTAGCAGATATCAAGACAAGGATCAGTCGACCAGTCGGCAGGATAAACAGAAATGAATGCGACAAGAACACAGTGGAGAGCGGAGCAAACGTACCTTGTTTGGATCGCTATTGTGGTCGAGTGGAGGAATCCTTCTAGCTCCGCGTGGGTTGTCCTTGTTTCCGGTAATGGCTACCATCCATCTTTCCAGAGTGACATCATCGACTGCTTCTGGATGGACTCGAGTCTCGTCTTTGGTCCCACAGTACAACCACATGCAGTGGCTCCGGAACTGAAGGGGCTGGATGCGACGCCTAAGGAAGACCTCCAGGAGATCCATGCCCGTCACTCCCTCCCGAACCAACTGCACCACGCGCTCCATCAACATCTTCACGTCAGCTTTCTCCTCCGGAATCAACTTCAGAGGGGAGGGCTTGTTCACTCGGTCCATGGTAAACGGAGGGAGTCCACTCGACTGCCCTGGCGTCGACTGGACCTGGCAGTAGAACCAAGTCGACTGCCAGCCTCTGACGGACTCGGGAAAGGTCATGGGCGGGAAGGTGCTCTTATTCCTCACCTGGATCCCCAGACCACCACACATTTGGACGACTCGGGTTCTCTCATCACCTGGGCTCGCCTTCTTCACGGTCTGAGAGCGACACGTGAATATATGTTTGAACAAACCCCAGTGCGGTCGACAGCCCAAGAAACCCTCACACATGGACACAAATGCGGCAAGATAGGCGATAGAGTTTGGGGTAAAGTGGTGGAGCTGCGCTCCGAAGAAATTCAAGAAGCCACGGAAGAAAGCACTCGGCGGCAAGGAAAATCCACGATCAACATGGGTGGCCAAGAGCACACACTCACCCTCTTCTGGCTGGGGCTGCCACTCCTTCCCCGGAAGCCTCGCAGCTCCATGAGGGATCAAGCCCTCGTTGGCCATGTCGAGGAGGTCATTCTCTGTGATGGTCGACTAGATCCAGTCTCCTTGGACCCAACCCTTCGGCAGGCGGGATCTGGACGAGGACCCGCCGCGGCTGGTGGATCTCCCCTTTGCCTTCTCCGGCGCCGATGCCTTCTTCGCACGTTCCAGCGCCGCCGTCTTCTCCTTGGCCATGGTTGCCGGCGAGATGCGCGAAGGGAAGTTGTGCGGGGGCGAGAGCGAGCGTGCTGGGCGGGGACGAAGGGAGCAGAGAGAGAGAAAGAATGCTGAGGCGCAGCACAGAAATCCTCACTGGGCGCATTTATAAGGTCCCTTCCGAGTGGATGACAGGTGGGCCCGGTCAATCTAATCATATCAGGAACAGTTATGCAGACGGGATACATGGCGAAGAAAGCGGCACGGAAATCGAGGCGTCTATGTCCCGTCCCATCCGAACACCGCGGTCCGCTCCGCTTCGCGCGCGTCCCCAAATTTCGCATCCCGCGGAATCCGCGAACAGCAGATCAGTCTGTCAAACACGGGGTTTCCCGCGATCCGTCGCTCGGAGATCGTCGAAGCCCGAAAGATCACTCGACGAAAGAAGAGAATGGATCGAGTCGACCGAAGACAAGTTGCTCACTATCAACGAAGAAATTCTTTGGCCCAGAACAACGCACGACCAGTGTGCAAAGGTTAATCGGAAACGACATCAACTCCTTCCTCACTCGAAGCCTCAATCCATTCGGGGGCTAATGATGGGGACATGTACCTAGGGTAGGGTCATGGACCTGATCTAAGTACCTTACCCAAGGACACCCTTAGAAGAGGTCGCCTTCCAGTCGACCAACGAAGGACTCACTCGACTGACTTGAAGGACTCGACCACGAAGATTCACTCGACCACCAGGAGGTCAAGAGGCACTCTGCACTGCAACGGCCTGTAATTAAGTAGGCTTTATGATAGTAAAGACACTTTATGTGGGGCGTTACCAGTAACGCCCCAGACTTAACTCACCTTAAACCCTCTCCTACGTGGGCTGGCTGGGGTCCTGGTGCACTCTATATAAGCCACCCCCCTCCATAGGCATAAGGGGTCGGCATCTTGTAACTCACATACTGATAATCCACTCGACCGCCTCCGGGCTCCGAGACGTAGGGCTATTACTTCTTCCGAGAAGGGCCTGAACTCGTACATCCTTTGTGTTTACAACCTCTCCATAGCTAGGACCTTGCCTCTCCATACCTACCCCCACTCTACTGTCAGGCTTAGATCCACGACACCCCGAGCACGATGGTGTGCTCGGACGGCCTTGGCATCGATGGAAGTGACGACGATGAGCGGCACGGCGGAGCTGAGTTCGATCGTCCATGGCGGCGACGTTATGCGCAGCAGAACAAGGGGAAGGCAGGGGGAGGACGTGCGGTGCTCACCGTGCGGGCGCAAGGAGGCCCCGTGAGTGAACGGGAGCGCAGAGGGAGGTCGAATCAACGACGACGGCGTCCGACGACCCGCGGAGGAGGAAGAAGGGGATCCGACGCTTCGGTGCTCCCCATCCCCCGCTGAGGCCACCAGTCGATGGAGAGGGTGATGGCGGAGGTCACCGACAAGGTCAGCGGGCGCGGGGCCGCCGGTGGCCGCGACAATGATGGAGGACGGCGGCGAGGGCGCTCGGGCCACGGATCTGGAGGAGTGGACGGCGGAGCGAGCGAGGGAGAGGGAGGGAGAGTGGCAAGTGGGCGAGTGGGAGGCGAGGAGGCCGAGGCGTCGGGGAGGCGCAAGCCTTATCCCCTCGCCCGGGCGTCGCCGGCGAGGCGGGTCCGGCGGGGACGGCGCCCCTGTAGCGGCGCGCACCGGGGGAACAGGAAGGGGGCGCGGTGCGGGGAGCTGGGCCGGCTGGTTGAGGTGGGCCGAGGCCCATAGGGAGGGGCACGATGGCCAGCTGGGCCAGTCGGCCCAGTTGAGGGGGGGGGGCTTTTCCTTTTACCTCTGCTCTTTTCTTTTTACAGAAAAAGCATGGTAATATTTGGGCTGCCAAAAAGGATTTTGTAAAATGTGGGACTTGGCCACATAATTACATTGCAATAGTTAGCACTGCCACAAAAAGGCTGTGAGGCTTTTGAAATAGTTTGAAATTTTTATAAAGTAAAAAGGCATTTAAACTATTGTTTTAGCCACTGCTTTAATTGCTTTAGGCCATTTAAACACCTTGCAAAAATGTTGGTTCACAACCAATATTAACAAATGACTATTTGCCACAAGATGAACATTTTAGATCTCCTGTCTGACAAATAAGAGTTTTTGACTTTAGATTGGATTTGAATTTGAATCGGTGATTTGGATCAAGTGAAGATTAGCAACAGTAACAATGATGACAAGGCATCGTTGGAAGGGGATTACTGTAACATGATTCTCGGGGTGTTACAAATCTCCTCCACTACAAGAAATCTCGTCCCGAGATTTAAGGGGTGGAGTAAGGGGGGAAAGACTTGGAAAAGACAGAGCTTAACACAAGATAGTTATCTGGGGACTATCTCAGTGAAATTGGCAAAGAGGCATCTCTCGAGTTGAAATTCAAGAAAGTCATCGAGAGCAAGGTAAGAAGGTGCAATAAAAAGCTTCAAACGGGTAGGCAATCGTTTGTTGCCTGAAACGAAGTGTGGAAGAGTTTTAGAGCGATGGGAATAAGTATTTTGTCTGATACCAGAACTGGTTATCTCTCGGAAGGTGACTCATGAATTACATACGAAACCAAGCGTGAGGAAAAACTTTTAGAAACAGGGGGGGGTATATAAGAGAGTCAGGTTTCGATCATGTGGAACTGTGGGTTATGGGCCCACCTTGTTTGTTCAGAGGAGGAAAGGCAGCGATATCTTGTACGGATATGATAGCAAGGCATGTCATAGGATATCATGTCAGTTATGTTGGCATCAACATTGGTACCAAGGGCGAGGGACGAAGAGAACCATTTTCCTGCTCGTTGGAACGAGGCGGACCATTAGGCAAAGTTCTTGTCCATCGGTGGTTACCAGAATATCAACAACAATAGTAACAGGTTTTTTCTGTAAGAGTTGTACACCAAGATGTTTATTTAAGCAGAAGAATATTACTGCTTAGATCATATAGATCACAAGAAAGGTTAAACAATACAATGGAAAGGAAAATGTGATCATCAGATTAAACAGAACATTGGAAAGGAAAAGGTGTTTACACACAAGAATTGGGAGTATATCCTTCCCATGGGGAAGCGGAGCAGGATATACATGGTATGACAGCAAGTTCAAAAGCATTTAGATAAGGGGGGCGAGGGAAGAATCATGATATTACCCATACAATGGTGTTTGTATAATAGATCAAGAAACATTCGACAATGTGCTTCCAATGTTCTTGTTGATATCCGGAATACCTCAGTCATGCTTCAAGGTAGCATTAACATGGTGTTCCCAGTAGGGGTTGGAGTTGAAGATCACAAGAAATACTCAAAGAATAATTGCAGGAATAGCAAGGAGTCCAAGGTATAACCAAGACATGATCAATCATGTGTTGGAAAGAAGACAAGGGGGTAGTCGATGATAACTCAATTCATCATAGGTCAAGGATGGTATCTCTCACCACGAATTCAATTGTCATTTCAACAGAAGTCAAAATGTTGATGCTGATCACGACGCCTTTGTCGAGAGGCTCTATGAAGATGCCATCAAGGAGCGAGTTCATCAAGCAAAAGGAATGATGAAGCGAAGGCTATTGGAACCATGGATACGACACAAGCTCGGATTCAAGCTTGTTGTTCAAGGTGGAATGATAAGATGATGAAGATCGATGTAAGCTTCGCTCATCGTCGAAAAGTTGTGCTCCAGGAATAAGGACCAGGTAGCACAGTTAAAAATTTAGTACGATAATGATATAGCCGATCAGGCTAAGAATGATGTGACGGAGTATCACTCCAATTAAGAATTTACAAGAGGTAGTGCGAAGACACAATATCCTCGAGATAACAGGGGGAAATACTCGAGTTTGATCAGAATAGAGGTTGGACAGATGAAATGATCTATAGAAGTCAAGTATTTTAACTTGTCCGGGAAATGGAATCAAGGAGAAAATATGACTGGAACCACGATTGCAAAGAATCAATTTACAAATGCAAGATGAGCTTATACCAAGGGAACATTAGATTAAAAGAGAAGCTTACATGCTAAGGTCTACATCGTGTCTATGGGCATGAACACAAAGTTCAAGGTCGACTCCCACTTCTTCAATGCATAACCTTTCATTTACTCCTCATTTTCGATGAAGTTTTAGTGTTGAAATGTTATCTGGTAAAACACCAGAAGAGTATGACTCGCGAAAACTCTCGGGTTCACATGGATTAAAGAAGGCATAGGTCCAACCCATAGGGGCATCTTGGGAACATATACCACAAACTCCACGAGTAAAATAACACAAGCTCGAAGGCAGAGCATGGTTGAGAGGGCAGATGATAGAATTTACCAAAGGCAATGTGTATCAGGGGAAGAGCGCACAAAATTTTGAATAAGAAGGAAACTGCCGGATAATAATCCAACAAAGGATTCAGCGGTCCTTAATGGATCTGATGTGAGTATCAGTACTCAATCAAAAGAAGGAAGGAATGCAAAGGCATTGGATTATAGAAACATCTGATTAATTCGATGCTTGAGTACAAAGGAGTTATGATTTCAAGTCGAAAGATCAGAAGCAGAGGCTCTGATCAAAAGATGAGTAAGTTGAATAGACTTAAAGGTGCACCTGATAAGATTTAGATTGGGCAAGAACCAGCTCGTAACCGGAGCGATGTCAAAGCTGGAAAGAATTTTTCCAAGGATTAATTGATGATTGCGAATATTCGCTCACACGTTGAATCCATAGGAACAGAATGACAACCACAAAGAAGTTTAAAGAATATTGCTAGACATATGGAATTTATCCTAATGCGGGAGAATCAAGAGCAATAGGCTGCAAAGGATTTTCAGAAGATCACATAGTATTTCCAAGTATTTTGGAAAGCATATCAACAACTGGGGTTAAACGGGTTCAGTGAATCATCCGTAGTGCAAAAAGAAGCCGCAAAGCAGAAGGCACAAAGGATTCTCGAAACAACGGATTACATCTTGTAATAATAGGAGCAACTGGGTATGAAGGTACAAGCGGCAAAGATGTTACTCACGGAGATTATCTGTGGTCAGGAACTGCAAGGCAGTGGGCACAGGGTCTCGAGAACATCGAGGAGTATCTGCAAAATCTTCTAGCGAAGCAAGCGATCATTGGTAATGTCGGGGCTCTCCGGGAGGAAGCGGGTACAAGAACCTAATGTCAGAGTTAGTAAAATGTTTAACCCGAATAGAAGAGAGATCAGAGTCCTAGAGCATAGACGAGAAATAAAAGATCCTAATACCTCCCAATGGCAACGTGGGCCCGTAAGCCACACAACCATGTTAGTAAAAGTTTTTGTAGTGACTAGACTCGACTTCGGCCAAGGAGTTGGAAAGGGGGCTACCTACAGGCAGTTGGCTCTGATACCAACTTGTGACGCCCTCGATTTAATCGTACACTAATCATACACGCAAATGTGTACGATCAAGATCAAGGACTCACGGGAAGATATCACAACACAACTCTAGACACAAATTAAAATAATATAAGCTTTATATTACAAGCCAGGGGCCTCGAGGGCTCGAATACATAAGCTCGAAAACACAAGAGTCAGCGGAAGAAACAATATCTGAGTACAGACATAAGTTAAACAAGTTTGCCTTAAGAAGGCTAGCATAAAAGCAACATCGATCGAAAAGGCAAGGCCTCCTGCCTGGGAGCCTCCTAACTACTCCTGGTCATCGACGGTCTCCGTCACGTGGTAGAAGACGCCCTCGGTGTAGTAGCAGTCGTCAAAGGTGGCATCTGGCTCCTGGACTCCACCATCTGGTTGCAACAACCAGAAAGAAGAAAGAAAGGGGGAAAAGGGGGAGCAAAGCAACCGTGAGTACTCATCCAAAGTACTCGCAAGCAAGGATCTACACTACATATGCAACATTATCAAAGGAAGGCTGTATATGTGGACTGGGCTGCAGAAATGCCAGAATAGAGAGAAGGCCTAGTCCTATCGAAGACTAGCATCTTCTAGAAACCACCATCTTGCAGCAAACAGGAGGGAGTAGAGTAGCATAAAGTAAAGTAGTAGTAGTGTTATCAACCTTGGCCAGAGATCCTTTCTCGACTCCCTGCGAGAAAGAAATCCCAGAGCCGTACTATCCAATTATCATCACAATCCAATTCTCATCACAAGTATCCAGTTCTAGTTGTATCGATCGGGATACAACTCCGAGTGTCCGTTACCGTAGGACAGGCTATCGATAGATGTTTTCTTCCCTGCAGGGGTGCACCAACTTACCCACCACGCTCGATTGACTCCGGCCGGACACACTTTCTTGGGTCATGCCCGGCCTCGGCCAAACAATACGCCGCAACCTGACCTAGGCTTAATAGAGAGGTCAAGCACGCCGGACTAAACCTATGCCCCCAGGGTTCATGGGCCATCGCCCCGGGAACTCCTGCACGTTGCGTGGGCGGCCGGTGAGCAGACCTAGCTACCTCCCTAAAAAGGAAGGAGCTTACCAGTCCAACCCGGCGCGCGCTGCTCCGTCGCTGACGTCTATTAAGCTTCGGCTGATGCATACGACGCAGAACGCCCATACTATGCCCACGTGATGGTTAGTGCTATCAGGCCAGAGGCCCCTCGGATCAAATATCCAAATCGTAGTGGATTGGGAACGCGCGGTAACAAGCAGAGACTCACGAAACATGTGACACCGTTGCCCCGTCTCGAGGACTTGCGGCAAGGGCTAAGAATGCCCGGCCACGCCTCGTAATTATCTCACGGGCACCTTCCAGGTCAACCCGACTCCTCATCACTCGCAATTATGCTCGCGTGGGCACCCCTCAGGGTCGACCCGTCTTTAGTAACATGGTTCAGTGTAAAGTCATAGTAATCATAGTAACCGTGTGTCCAAACATCAACGGGAAAACCCGAGGAATCACCCCCGGTGAACTCCACTCAATGTAATCATCAAGGTGAACGTAAGAGGAATCACCCCCGAGGTTCACACTTGAGGGGTTGCACGACAGAGTCATATCGGAAGTGGTTAAGGTGGAATCACCCTCGATGACCACGACCGAATAGCTACACTACAGGGTTAACATCAGAAGTGCTGTAGAGGTCTCACCCTCGGCACTCGATAGTAACCCACCAGTGTCGAGCAACTAAGGGAAAAGTGATGTGCGGTGCCGGGGCCTGGTCTTCAATCCCGTTGATCGGGTCTTCAATGATGAAGCAGGGGCAACAAGGACAAGGTGGGGGTCACTGATGGATCACTAACCAACCTATACTAAGCAATTTAGGATAAGCAGGTAAGGTACAAGAACAGATACAAAAGCAGGCTATGCATCAGAATAGGAGCATACAATAACAATAGCAAAATCTAATGCAAGCATGAGAGAAAGGAATGGGCGATATCGGGATGATCAAAGGGGGGGCTTGCCTGGTTGCTCTGGCAAGGAGTTGTTGTCGTCGACGTAGTCGATCACAGGGGCGGCATCGGTCTCGGGGTCTACCAGAGAGAAGAGGGGGAAGAAACAGTAAATATAAAGCAGGCATAGCATCACAAAGCATAACATGGCAACAAGCTGTGCCTGGTATGACCTAATGTAAGGCTACATGATATAGGAGAAGGGGAAAACCAACCGGGAATGTTTTCCCGGTTCCGGACCTGTGTCAGACAGATGACCGGAGGGGAAAGTTTCATGTTCAGATAGTTAGAGGCATCTGACAGATGAACGGACCGTGTAATTGGATTCGTTGGATTTTTCTAAGCAACTTTCATATAGAAAACATTTTCATCCGAGTTACGGTTTATTTTCTATGAATTTTTAAAGATTAAACCATTTTCTGGATTTATTTAAATTAACAGAAAGGATAAAATGACGTCAGCATGACGTGCTGATGACGTCAGCAGTCAACAGACTTGCTGACCAGGTCAAACTGACCAACGGGTCCCACATGTCATAGACAAAGGGCTAACAGTGGGTTATATTAAATTAACGGGGTGTTAATTAGCAGTTAGGCCCCACATGTCAGTGACTAATTAGCTAAACTAATTACTTTTAATTATAAAACCATTTTAATTAGCTTAATTATGTGGTGGGGCCTACACGTCAGTGGTACTGGGCTGCCCAGTCAGCAGTTGACTGGGTCAACCCGGTCAACTGGGGGCCACAGGGCCCGCTGGCAGCGACCCTGGGGGTGGTCCCAGGTCGGCCACATCGGCGAACGGCGCCGAAGTTGCGCCGGCGAGCTCTCCGCGGCGGCGAGTCCGCCGGAGAGGCTCGGATCTTTGCTACAGAACACCAAATCACGCGTTTTCACTTGTGTTCGAACGCTGACGCTGTCGCGCGTCGAGTGGTGCCACTGGACCGACCGGAGATGGCCGGAACAGGGAGCTGCAAGGTCGCCGGCGGCGGTGGTCTACGGTAGCTCGGCGAAAACGAAGAACTAGCGTGCTCACCAGCGATCTAAAGCGTTAGGCCGCACCGCTGGAGTGCCCCGAGCACGATGGTGTGCTCGGACGACCTTGGCATCGATGGAAGCAACGACGATGAGCGGCACGGCGGAGCTGAGCTCGGTCTTCCATGGCGGCAACGTTATGCGCAGCAAAACGAGGGGAAGGCAGGGGGAGGACATGCGGTGCTCACCGTGCGGGCGCAAGGAGGCCCCGTGAGTGAACGGGAGCGCAGAGGGAGGTCGAATCAACGACGACGGCGTCGGACGACCCGCGGAGGAGGAAGAAGGGGATCCGACGCTTCGGTGCTCCCCATCCCCCGCTGAGGCCACCAGTCGACGGAGAGGGCGATGGCGGAGGTCACCGACAAGGTCAGCGGGCGCGGGGCCGCCGGTGGCCGCGACAACGATGGAGGACGGCGGCGAGGGCGCTCGAGCCACGGATCTGGAGGAGAGGAGGGCGGAGCGAGCGAGGGAGAGGGAGGAGAGTGGCAAGTGGGCGAGTGGGAGGCGAGGAGGCCGAGGCGTCGGGGAGGCGCAAGCCTTATCCCCTCGCCCGGGCGTTGCCGGCGAGGCGGGTCCGGCGGGGACGGCCCCCCTGTAGCGGCGCGCACCGGGGGAACAGGAAGGGGGCGCGGTGCGGGGAGCTAGGCCGGCTGGTTGAGGTGGGCCGAGGCCCATGGGGGGGGCACGGTGGCCAGCTGGGTCAGTCGGCCCAGTTGAGGGGGGGGCTTTTCCTTTTACCTCTGCTCTTTTCTTTTTACAGAAAAAGCATGGTAATATTTGGGCTGCCAAAAAGGATTTTGTAAAATGTGGGACTTGGCCACATAATTACATTGCAATAGTTAGCACTGCCACAAAAAGGCTGTGAGGCTTTTGAAATAGTTTGAAATTTTTATAAAGTAAAAAGGCATTTAAACTATTGTTTTAGCCAGTGCTTTAATTGCTTTAGGCCATTTAAACACCTTGCAAAAATGTTGGTTCACCACCAATATTAACAAATGACTATTTGCCACAAGATGAACATTTTAGATCTCCTGTCTAACAAATAAGAGTTTTTGACTTTAGATTGGATTTGAATTTGAATCGGTGATTTGGATCAAGTGAAGATTAGCAACAGTAACAATGATGACAAGGCATCATTGGAAGGGGATTACTGTAACATGATTCTCGGGGTGTTACACAACACCACCCCCAATCGATCAACAGGTTACACGCCTTTCATTATGGTTTACGGGGCAGAGGCAGTTCTCCCAAGTGATATACGTCATGATTCGCCCCGGGTTGCTAATTATGTTGAAGCGGACAATGGGGAAGCTTGCCAAGAGGCACTGGACCTGTTAGATGAGAAACGGGATATGGCTTTGGCCCGATCGGCGGTTTGTCAACAAGATCTACAGTGTTATCACAGCCACCGGGTTAAGACAAGAACCTTTCAAGAAGGTGACTTGGTGCTCCGGCTCGTCCAGGATCAGACCGACATGCACAAGCTATCCCCGCCTTGGGAAGGACCCTTTGTGGTCAGCAAGAATCTGCACAACGGATCATACGACCTCATTGACGTTGGAGACAACTCACGCAACTCTGAGGAGGAGACCCTGCGGCCGTGGAACATAGCTCTCCTCCGGCCTTATTACACTTGAGCCATAGGATCTTTTATGTACATATTTCGACGATGTATATATTATGATCAATAAATAAATCAGCATCCTTGCTCTAAGCGGGGCCTTTGCTGTTTTTTCTCAAATATCCTTTGAGTTACATGGGGGCTTCAGCTGACAAAGCGGAGTACTACCTGTTAAACCGGCTATCACGCCACAAAGCTTGGGAGCTTCACACCCAAGGGGCCAAAGAGAGTCTGGATGCTATGCACAGCTCAAACATAGGCACCTAATGAGCACCGCTCATCACGTTACTTGGGGGCTCCTTGGTCAAATACCAAGGAGTTTGAATGGACCCTTGTAGCTGGGTATCGACCCACGGCTTGGAAGCCTGGTATATTTACCTAAAACCCCGGGTTAACCTGCCTTCATCAAGTAAGACACTCCTATCCAGGTCATCCTGGCACGGCCCTCCGAACGTCTGACAGTTACTCTCATTGAGAACCTGCACTTGTCAAAGTTAAAACAGTGATTGGTTAGTTGGAGGTCCATCTTAAAAGGCTTTGTTAAATGGTTCAACTCAGTGGCCTGGCAGCCCACAAAAAGCCTCGAATTTGGGCCTGGCAGCCCCCCAAAAGCCTTGACTACACGGTTTTATTTGCGTTTTTGCTGAAGTTTGTGTTAAACCGATTTTCTTGGCTTGGTCAATCATTTTAGTAGCCCGGTATTCTTTAAACCGGCTTGGTTTGCAACTACACGTGGACAGACCTTATTCTTAAACCGGAGTTTATTAAACCGGCCTGGCGTTGACTACCAGTCACCAGCTTGGATTATCTAGTGTAAATCATCACCTGGTATGACTTACTATACGACATCAGTACATGATGGAGTTATACAAGAATTTCAGATTTGGGTTTTCACCCTTATTACAGTCAATGTTGACCAGCCAACTAAAAAGGGATCTTACATCACAAGTATGAATCATTTCATATTTTTACGGTTTGATTATCAATCCGGCCTTTGCTTGGGCATTATGACCCGTCCGGCGGTAAACCGCCAGGACCCTTGTCTTTTTATGCACACACAAGAGTTGCATATTATGATACCTGAACCAAAATTGACATTGACATGGCGGATCACACAAAGTATCTCTTCCTGCACGATGGCAGCAGATCACAAAAGTTTTTCCTACCCTATTACAAGGCACTCAGAGGCCCAAAATATGGAATTGTTTCACAACAGACAGTTTCTGACATATCAACCGAATTGACGGATTAAGCTTCATCGCCGGGTTGATGTGAAGTAGATGGGTCATCTGGCGTCGGTTCAGCCTCCTCCTCCCCATCCAATGGCTGGAAGTCATTGGTGGTCAAGTCAATTCGGGTTAAAGCCTAAAAGACAGCCTCTTCACTTATAAGCTCAGCTGGATCAACGTCAGGGGCGTAAGTGTGCTTACGGATTTGTGGAATAAGGTTCTGCACTTCAGGAATCAAAGCTTCAACCCGTCTATTATTTGCATCATAGAAGGATCGGTGAACCGTCAGGTTAGCCTCGTCTGCCAACCGACTCGCCAGAGGACGCATCTCCCTTGTCACCCGTCTGAGAGCGTCGTTGTCAAACACTTCGCCGTTTTCTTGTGCACTGGGGAAGCCCTTGGCTATGTCAGCCGGATCAAGATCAGCTATCCATGCCTTGGCTCGAGTCAGTGCCAATAAAGTACCAGCCCGGGCAGCGGATCGCTTCAACTCTTCAATTTGTGCTGGCGTCATAGATAGTCATTCCAGCGTGTCCTTGATCAGTGTTTGCGCCGCATTGTCATAAGAAGTAGCGCAGATCACCCGTTGAACGCCGGTATACAGCTGTTCAACCAGTGTATACGCGGCCTTGAGTTTCTTCCGCATATCAGAACCCAGATGAGCAATGCGACTACCTATATCGGTTTAAGAAGATCATGTTAAACCGGAGAAATTTCACAGCGAAATATTCATAAAGCCTTGGAAAAACAATGCTTACCAAATATTGCAGACGTCATGGCATTGACTTGGTGCTTTAAACCAGTAAGCTCTTCCGTCATCGGTTTAAGAGTTGATTCAGCGTTTTCCGCCCGCTTCAGCAATCCAGCCTTCTCGGTATCCCAGTTGGCCTGCTCAGACTTAAACCATTCTTTGAGCTGCTCCATGGTAGTTAAGGCAGTTTTCAACTCATCCTTGGCCTTGGTGGTTTCTGCTTGTTGGGATTTCAGATTTTCTTGAAGGTCAGCAATTTGTGAGACTTGTTGATTTATCTCACTCTGCAACAGTAAGAAGAGCATGTCAATATCTTTGTTAAAGTCCCAAGCATATAACCAGTTATACACTTGGCACTTGGGGGATAATGCGGATCATTTTTATTATTGAAGTCCCAAGGATTAATACAAGTTTTAATCATGGCACTTGGGGGCTAATGTGTGTTTGATCAGATATACATAAGGAAATTTCATAAAGTGCAGTGTGGAATATACAAAGTCATGGTTTGACTTTTTAACGTCAAACCGGCCCTTGGGGGCTACAATACAGTGAAGGTACAGAGCAAAGATCAAGTTGTTTACCTCGTAGCGCTCCTTCATCAGGTTTACTAAACCGGCTTCATAATCACGGCTGGTGTAAAGCCGGTTCAAGAAGCCGGAGTGAAGGTCTTGAGCAGAGAGATCGACATAAGCTGACAAATCAGTCTTCCCCTTCCCCTTGCTCATAGCAGCAAATTCATCCTTGGCAGTGTGCTTTGATAGAGCAACCGGATTACCAGGGGTGGTATATGCAGTGCCAGTAACGACAACATCATCATCTTTGGCCGGACTGGAGGAATCAATATTCTTAACAGGACTTGGCGCCTTGGTAGCAGGGCTTGGCGGTTTGTTAACTGGGCTTGGAGGTTCAGCAGTTGAGCCCCGTGTTCTACTATTGGGCTTGTAGGAGCAGGAGGATGTGAAGTGTCAACTTCTACGTTTGGTTCAACCTCTGGCGGGTTAGCATCACCATCTTGGTTCTGCCCAGCAGAGCTGTCTATGGCAACTTTAGGGTCTTTGCCATGATGTTCTGGATTCTTCTCTGGGTCAACATCAACAGTAGGGTCACTGGTCTTGGCTTTCTTACTTAATCGAGCCTTGGCACTACAACATCAAAGGTTAGAATATGGTAAACCGACAAATAAAAGGAACAAGTTAAGGAGTAATATACTTACCCAGCGGCGACTTTGAGAGGAGGCAGCTGAGTGGTTGAAGAACCGCCAGACGAGTTGGAAGAAGCCTGGTAATTCGGGTCAGACGGATTGAGAGGGCAGCAGAAGAAACCTTTCAAAGGGTAACGTTTTTCAGGAGAACAAGTCACCTCTGGACGACGTTTCCGGGTTGGCGTGTCAGCTAAACCGGATGAAGTGATTTTTTGCCCGCTATGCCTGGTTGTGCGACGTTCTTCAACTTGCTCTGTCTTCAAAGAAAATTTTGGATCCAAAGGAGCAAGGGGGTGAGATTGTTTTACTTTCCGAACTGTGCGACGAATTCTTTGAACCGGTACAAGATCTGAATCGGAAGAAAGAAGTATTACCTCAACATGTTCTGCATGGCTGGCCTCAGCATCATCCTGGGAATAGTCATTGTCAATAAGATGTACGAAAAAGGAACCAAGTGAGTCATGTTCTACCTCAGTATCTGATTCCTCATCCTCTGGCGGGTCAGAAGACTCGGTGGTTTTCCTCTTGCCAGCTTTCTTGGTGGCCTTGTTTTTTACACGAGGAGCCCGGGCCGGTTTAGTCCATTTCCAAACGGAGCTATTAGCCTGAAATTAAGACAAGGAAAGGTTAGTACACAGCCAATACAGAAGCAAATCAGTAAAGTATTTATATGAACTTTACCGCTGGCGGTTTATTGGAGACGCAAAACGGAGCCAAACCGGTTTGGCTGCATGCAGAGATCGTTTCATCAAGCATATTCTTCACCGATTCAGTGATTTCAAGATCAGTCATTACTATTTCATGATATCGTTGAGGGTCTTTGACATCACCAGTGTACTCATGCATCAATCGGGGTGGCGGCTTAAAGGTAAAATACCCCAAGAAACCCAGCAGCGGACAAGATCAATGCCAGTTAAACCGTTGGCCATCAGAGCCCTAAGCTTGGCGAGTTGAGGTGAAAAATTCTTCCGTTGTACAGCGGTCAAGCGTGAAGGTAATGGGTGGCCATTGCTAAGCCGGTGAGGGCGATAACCCAGCAAAGGATTTTCTCCATCAGGGGCAGTGTTCCGGCAGTAAAACCAGGCCTGATTCCAATCTTTAGGATGGCTATGATGTTTTGCATGAGGGAAGTCAACTTCTTTCCGTTTCTGAATTGAAACGCCACCAAGCTCTGTGTTGGGGCCATCTGAGAATTCCGTATGGCGGTTCAGATGAAAAAAGTCCCGGAACAGCTCCACGGTTGGCTCTTCTTGAAGATAAACTTCGCAGAAAACTTGAAAGTTTCATATATTGGACACAGAGTTTGGACTAATATCTTGCGGATGGAGTTGGAAGCTTGCGAGGACATCCCAGAATTTTTTTGATCCGGGCGGACTGAATCCCCAGTCTAGCTGTTGCATAAAAACAATCACCTCTCCTTCTTGAGGTTCAGGCAGACATTCCGATTCCGGAACTCGCCAGTGGAGAGCCCTTTTTGAGGCTAAAGCACCAGTGGTAACATAGCCATTGATATGTGTCTCCGTGATCCGGGACACAACCCAATTGCATGCAGCAAATTGTTTCGTCATTCCGGAAGGAGGGAACTGAAAGAAAAAACAAGTCCTGGTTTTACAATTTGCGGTTTAAGGGGTACAATTCAGTGTTAAACCGGAGAAAAATACTGTGCAAGGTTCAGTTGGCGGTTTAAGAGAGGGCTAATGACATGTGGTGGATTGACTATCAAATATTAAACCGCCCACTGGCAGAAGGGCCAGGATTCAAAATTTCTGCTAAGTGTTGACACAAACAGGTTTCACACAATGATCAAATTTATTTGGATCTACCACACATCCGTAAAGCAATTTTTTCTGTGATCTCTAAAGGTGCTAAGCAGAACAGGGAAGGTTGTGTACTCTACAGAAGAAAAAGGACGATCTGCTAGCATTAAAAATGGGTGCGGAGTAACTACCGCATGAGATCTACACTGTTATTGGATCAAAGCTACCACGACAGAAGGAAGGACGAAGAAGAAGAATGAAGAACTGTACAGAGGAGCTCGCAAACCCTAAAAACAGATCTAAAGATGAAGGAAAGAAGAAGTTTACCACTGCAGATTTGCTGCGGAGGAGGGTGATGAGTTTCTGGTCCGTTTCAGGTTGATGCAGCGGCCTTTGTCGGTGCAGTTCTCGAGGGTCGCGGACGGCGGCGGAGCTTCAGAGCTTGGCCGTCGCGAGGAGGAAGAAGGCACAGAAGGGGAAAAAGAGAAGGGCCCTCGGGCCTTATTTATAGAGGAAAGAGTAAAACGGCAGGCGCGAGAATCAAGGAGCCTGAAACGGCAGAATGAGTGCGCCTGTTGCCTCGATTTTCGAGATAACCATTAAGTGATGGGAATCTTTTTAATCTTTTTATACAGAGATGATGTCATGATGGACCGTTGCTGTGTTCAGAAGATGATGTCACGGCGGTTTACAAAAGTTACAGGAGAAGACAATATGGCGGTTTATGAAAATACAAGAAGATGCCTACAAGATATCTTTCAAGTATTGAAGATTGACATGAACAAATTCAAATCAATCTGGGGCCTAATGTTGAGGATATAGCTACTGAGTGTAAATCGGCCAGGAGGGGCCGGTTCACCCTCGAGTATGTTGAAGCCCATGAAGATCCAGAAGATGGCGCTTTACTGAAGGAAGCCTAGAAGCCCGAAGCCCAAAGGCGGATTAGGGCCCATAGTGGTAAACCGCCATGACTATGTAAACTTGTAATATAAGTTAGGAAAGGAGAGACCGTGCTGGACACTTTGTATGAGTCGGCCTCGGGGCTCTATAGACCGGCCGGGCGTCAACCTGTGTATATAAAGGGATGACTCGGCAGCAGTTCAGGGACAAAAGACAACAACTCGAGACTCAGGCAAGCGTATTTCGCTCCCTGATCATCGAAACGCAATCAATCCCATCACAACTAGACATAGGCTTTTACCTTCATCGAAGGGGCCGAACTAGTATAAACTCCCGTGTCCCTTGTCCGATTTAACCCCTTCAAGCTAACCCGTTGCGATGGCTCCATGACTAAGTCCTTTCATGAGGACATCTGACGTGTTAATTCCACGACAGAGCCGGAGGTACTGCTCCGATGTGATGGAGGGTTTCGTCGTTGGAGCAGCTCCAATGAGTTGTACGACGCCGAGGCTGAAGCAGGACAAGAGAGACAATGAGCAACGTTAACCTGAGTGGAATTCTAATAGCATCTCCAATACATGACGTAAAATACATAACCACAAAGTGCTAGATGTAAAATACATCAGCCGCTCATCTCTGAACTTAACTGTCGAAACTGAACTTAACTGTCGAAACTGAACTTAACTGTCGAAACTGAATTTTGCTGTCGAAACTGAATTTTGCTTTCGAAACTGAACGCACTAGCAAGGTGAGGCTACATGTCGGTCGACTGACTTTTTCATCTCTGGTCAGTCGATTTTGCAGCCGTTGGATACAAAATCAAGGGCCTGCGGTTCATCTTAAACCTCCAACCCCCCTGAGCTGCCAGCCACCACCGGCCAAACAGCAGCCCCCCGCCGCCCGTGGCCGGCGGTGCGCCGCCTCGCCCGCCCCAAAAACACTCCCCACCGCCGGTCCGCCACCGCCCCGGCCATCCCTCTAGGCCCCCCCCCCGTGCCGAGCTTTTTCTCCGGCGATCCCCACGCCACCGCCCCGCCAACGCCGGCGACCACCTTCCCCATCATGAACCCTAAGATATATAGTGGGGTACCTCTCCGGCGAGCCCCCCTCCCCGCTGTGGCTGGTTCTTCCTTCACCCTGGCAAGCCCACCCCTTGGAAATCGATTGACCCAAAAGTCGATTCTGTCGACTGAAGTGTAGCCAAATCGGAGCAGCATCACAAGCAAGAGCAAGAGCGAGAGCAGCAGCGCGAGCAAGAGCAATAACAAGAGCAGACCAGGTAGGGGACCGAGAGCAAGAGCAGAGCAGCAGCGCGAGCGAGAGCTAAAGCAGCAGCAACTCCTACTGATGTGGACATCATCACCGAGGGAGCGACGCCGTGGAGGAAGTGGCCGGCGACGCCGCCGTGGATGGAGCCCCGCCGTGTTGGCTCGGGACTGAGCGCCAGCAGCACTGTGAGATCGAATCAAGAAGAAAATGCGGCGATTAGTGTACAACCTCTTTGGTGGCGCCAATTAGGTTGCAGCTTCATCCGAGGAAACGGTGATGATGATGCTCTTTCGGTGGTGCAGGTGAAGACGGCGGTGTGGGAATGGAGGTGGCGCGAAAGACGAGGGGAACATCGGGGCAGCTCCTTGGAGGTGGAGGACAGGGTGGCTGAACCGGCGTGACGATGAGATCGACGACGGATCCTTATCCAGTATGGTGGATGAGGGACGTCGAGGTGTTGCTGTGGACGACGTCGTCGGGGAAGAGGCTCTGGCTGGGTGGCGGACGGAGCAGGGTGTGGGGTTTCATCGCGGGTTTTCGCGGTCTCGGTGTACGAATGGGTGAGCGGATGGGATGGCAGTGGGGAACCATGGCTTAGAGACGCGCTTGTCCGAAATGTGGGGTAAGTTACGAAAGTACCCCCCACCGATTTGAGGCGGTTCTTTTGGTTCTGGGGTACCATGGGCATTTCGTGTGTCGGGATTTCACATGAGGTGGGAGTTTTCGCGCGCGTTTTAATTTTGGAATAGCAAGGCGCGGGTTGAGATGGAGGGAGTTGTCGGAGCACAACGAGACAAAGATATATCTTAAATAATTCAGGCTAACAAGGCGCGGGTTGAAGAGGCGGGAGTTTTGTAGCACGATAGACAGAGACACTAGCTTCAATTTTCAGCATAACAAGGCGCGGCTTGAAATTTCGGAAGAACAAGCTTAACGTGTACCCAAAAAAAGACAATTTGCACCTCAACACGCACAACACACACACAAACACAATTTAGACTAGAGTAAGGTACACGTGCATTGCACGCATGAGATTTGGCAACCAAATTATGAATAAATACCACATTATAGCATGCAAGCTTTGAGTCATATATGCATGATGTAGATGTTCGTTTAATTCTTATAGTTCATTTCATTCAAAATCATCTAGTTTTTATAAGAAAGCTAATCTATTTTAAGATTCATGGAATTGTGCGTTGTAAGACATAAAGTAAAAAACAAATAATGGCAAATCATGTAGAAAAACATTTGGGCAATTCTGATATGGAAGATTCTAGAACAAATAAGAAGTGCTTGTGTTTTGATGTTTGTGCATTATGCTTAAGTTCAACCATGGAGTCTTCTAGATTATACATGTGGCGAAATCTGATGGAATCTAGATGATATCCAACGGCCAATAGTGCTCAAATTTGCCATCTTTGGACCATCGGATTCGCCTCATCCAATGACCATCTTTCAAAGTTAAAGTTACCCGCACAAAATATAAAAATATATATAATATAATATATATATAGGGGTATAGAAAGCAACCCATCATCTCCAATTACATGCACGGATGCGACATGGGCAAATGATGTCTGCCATCGGTATCTCAAATTCAAATCAGTCTGACCTTGTTCAATGTGCATACATTACAACATGCTCGTTTCCAAACCACACCGCACAGATCTCCGTTATATTCATGCATGCATGGGTTTCAAACATCAGGATCTCTTATTCGAATATTTGAATTCAACTTTACATTAATTATGACCTCATCTATTCTTTTACACCCACACAATAGTCTTCTCTTTATAATTGTACCACTAACTTTCTCTCATGCATGCATGCACACACACTACCAGTCGGCATTATCTATCGCACGCATGCAATCTTTTTCTTTAGGTCGGTCTCCCATGAAGGCACACACCCACCCACATCCCCCTCTCCATCATACCGGGCATTCTTTATCTCTCACGCGTGCATGCACAACGATCAATGTTCCTCTATGTATGTGTGCATATAGCTAGGTCTTTCATAGTTTTCCATACAAACCGATCAATCGATATATCCAGTGAGGTCTCACCCTCTTTCCCACATCCACATCGATCAATCTATACCTCTCCCACGTCCACATCGATCAATCTATACCTCTCTATATAGGACTAACATAAATAGCTAATACTCCCACATTAATTATATATCCAACGTCCCCCTCTCATCATCCATGCCTTTCGCTTCATCTCTCAGATGCGTGCACAATGGCGAAGACAGGGGGCAGTAAGGGCCCTGCACCCCCCCCCCCTAACATCACTATATATCGAGGCTAATATGAATGTGATCATTAGACAATTGCTGCTAAAAATGTTTAATTTCATGAATTGACCCTCCTCGTAAAGGATTAGAAATGCTTGGCTCCCTAGCTCATTTATTTTTCATGGCTCCGCCACTACGTGCAATAGCGCACGTGTTCGCCCCCTCTCTCTAAATATCGATCTCGCACTTGTGCATTCCTTCATAGTCTCACTCCACTCGGCCCCTCGCACCATCTTCTAGCCCCCCATCGGATTTTGCCACATGTACAATCTAGCAGACTCCATCGTTGAACTTAAGCATAATGCACAAACCTCAAAAGAACAGTGGTTCTCTTTTGTTCTAGAATCTTCCGTATCATAACTGCCCAAATTTTTTCTAGGTGAATTGCCATTATTTACAACACACAAATCCATGAATCATAAAATAGATTAAGGGCTTCTTTGATTCAAAGGATTCTCAAAGGAATTTTGGAGGATTCTAATCATTAGGAATTTTTCCTATCTTGGTTGTTTGATTCGTAGGATTGTAAACCATAGGAATTTTTCCATATGATTCATTTGCACTAGATTTCATAGGAAATATCCCATCCACTCAAACCTCTTTGAAAGAATTCTGCGTTTTTTCTATGCACAATCAAACACTCGTACAATCCTGTAGGATTCAAGACGACATTCCACTATAATCCCATGTTTTTCCTATTCACGCGTTCTTAGATTTTTTATAAAAACTAATTTTATTTTGAATGAGATGAACTATAAGAATTAAACGAAGGGCTACATCACGCATATATGACTAAGAGCTTACATGCTATAGTGTGGTATTTATTCATAATTTGGTTGCAAAATCTGATGCGTGCAATGCACGTGTAAATTACTAGTACTTCGAGTATGTGCAAAACACGTAAATTAGAATACCAATAGCATGCTACACAGTGTCTCTCTTACAGTTCATGAAGCCACGTGGCACATGTGGAGGCGTTGTCGCGACCTTCTTGCATGGATTGATCACAGTGACGTGCTGCTGGTTCCAGAAGAATGTACTCGTCCTCCCTGAGCCATACTGGCGGTACATGCACGAAGTGAAGATGTGCACGCACGCTACGCACGCACTCATTCCCTCGCACGCACACGCGGGTACACGGGCGGGCGGAATTTTGTACGAAGATCCATCCCATGTGATAATTTGACGCGTGTAAATTCGTTCACTTCATTGATGGTCAATTAATACAGCGCATGAAAATTGAGTGGACGTGAGGGCGGAAGAAAGACATTATTACTCCACTGCGTGCATGCGAGTAGTTAAATCATGGGTTCCTAGTAGTACTTCCATTGGTCTCCTTCGTATTTTGTGCCAATTTTTGACAGTAACAAAATATTTACGCATTTGAGCAGTGTAGTACTTGAAATTTATGTTCCGCTAAACTCATCGGGAGCTGTTTCGGGCCTCGAAACCAAAACCATCAATTAATCTTTACCTTGTTCCCATCACATTCGAAAGCCTGCTCACACCTACTAGTACTACGTACCAAACCTGAACATGTTCCCACTATGCAGGTATTAGGGCTACTAGTGCTAGTACTTAGGTTATAAAAGGGGAACTACCTAACCGAAAATTACTCTACCTTTCCTCCTCATAAGTGCTTCTTCTTCGTCTGTCGTTCCCATGGCCGGTGAGCAGAGCTCTAGGTCGAGAACTACTCATAACAAGGGAGCGGCAACCAAGGCTACGAAAAAAAGAGAGGGCTCACCACCACGCAGAGACCTCAAAAGCTCTCTCACGGGCAGGCGATGGCTCCCAGGAGCGCCCTAGCCGCGGAGGCGAACATGCCGAGCCAGCAGAGCTCGAGTCGTTATCCGTCGACGGCATGCCCGATCAGCTCAATAAGCACCTCAATAAGCAGAAGGAGTTCATCCAAGGCTTGACGGAGTTGCTGAAGGAGAGCCTCGACGACATGCCCGCTGAGCTCAATCAGCAGGGGGAGTTGACCGCCGGCTTGGTGATGCTGCTAAAGAAGAGCATTGCCTCTGAGAAGAAGGCGACCAGCGAAATCCTGCGACTTCAGGAGGACAAGGCAAAGCTGTGCCACGAGATCGACCTGTTGAAGGAGAAGAACGCCGGCTGGAAGAAGCTGCATGAGAATAGTAGTTCCTTGATAAAGATGCTGCAAGCCCTCGTCATGGAACAGAAGAAGGAGTTGGCGAAGCTCCGCATCGAGCACCCGGCTGCTGTCAAGGTACGTAATGCAGTCGTGGAACAGATGATGAAGGCTTGCGTTGAGAAATCCCGCGTCATGGACAGAATGAAGAAGATGGCGGAGGAGACGCGCAAGGAGATTGAGGTCGTGGAGGCGATGAAGAAGCAGTTACGACTCCGCGGCGAATTAGATCATTTGGGGTGATAATCTTCCTTCTTCTTTTGCTACTGTGTTTCATCTTTTGCTTTGGGTGTTTCGCCACACATGTCATGTTCTCTCCGAGGCATGAATAGAACAATGGTTTTTGTTTTTTGAGGGAATGAATAGAATAATGCTAACAATGAGATGACTAGCAAATTAGATCATTTTTATCACCATATGGCACTGGGCTGCCGTGTTTCGTGCTCCTCCATCCCAGTACTACTCCAGTGGAAAACTTGAGTATATCGCACGGTTCTTTGCTCCTCCTCGATCAGGTCGTCGGTGCATTTATACGAGCAGTCAAATCACAAGGCCCCGCCTTCCAGCAGTAATGAGCCGTCAAATCACAAAGTCCCTTGCCTCTCGTGAAACTGACCAAGCTAGACTGCCCCGCCCTCTAGCCTTTTAAAAAATGTATACTTTTGTACAGCAGTAGCATCGATGGATTGTGCCATGGAGCAAAACTTGAAATTAAAAAAAGGTGGTACATATAGAGAGTGCTCGTTGCCAAATTATGCATATAGTACTATTAAAAAGGCTAGTCACAATAATGGTGTCCAGCACAACCCACCCCTCAAATAAAACTAAGCACCCTGGAATTCTTTGACAAAACTAAGCACCCTGAAATTCTTTGACAACTAAACTGCTGGCTATATGATGTTGGCCATATATATTGTACATATATAATGTGAATAAACGAGTGGCAGTACTATACCAACTAAAAGATGAAATGTAAGAAATACTAGCATGTACTTACTGAAGAGTTAAAGTAACAAGAAGAAACAAAACATAGTTCTGCTGCGGGCTCATCACAACACACCCCTCAAATTAAATTAAGCACACCTGAAATTAAACTTTGCAACTACTCCGGTAGACACTGCATTAGAACCACCATGAGAAATGACACTGCCACCTTACTCGGAGTCCTCATCCACGTCCTTGACTTCGTCCTTGTCCCTCTTCCTCTTGGTCGATACTTCTTTGCTTGAACTGCCAACTTGGCTGTTGCTCTTCATCCAACCCTTGTAAATATTGAAACAAAGGTAGCCATCCATTGCATCGTATTGGATGTGGTCTATATCTAGTACATTCCGCTGCCATGCATGATGATGAAACATGTATGGAGGTTTCTCCAGTTTACCGTACGAAGGATGAACCATGGCTCCTGCCAGGGTCAGCATTGAAGGCTGACGAGAGGACACCAGCCGATTCTTTTGGAGGTCGAAGGTGTTACCTACAACGAGGACTATCCAACGCAGGACTTCTTTGTCATTACCAAAGTCTACAATAACGAATTCTACTAGGTTGCTCTCGAGGAAGTCCTTAAAATCCTGGCACTCAACATCGGCATGGCATATGTGGTAGACCAAGCATAAGTCATGCACGCAAATCTGGATCACGTCGGGCTTCTTCGTATCTTCGTCCTTTAGATCCTTCTCTCGTCCCACGACTGTGGTGTACTAAACATCTAGCCCGGCGACCCACTCATAATCTGAGTCTTCGAATATGCGTCTGAAGCGAGAAAGGCATCCTTTCACCGTCGCGGAAGAACGGGTGTAGATGACGTCGAACTCATCACCGGTGATGGTTCTAACCTTGTACTCACCGCCGATCGGGGAGATTTGGGACGCCATGGATTTGGGAGGAGGGTTAGGATTAGTGGAACTGCCGTAATGTGAATGGACGGGACGACTAGGAGTGAACCGCCGTCGTATTAAAAGACGTACGGGGATGAGTAGGAGCGAACTCCCAGTGTGTGAACGACAGGGTAGTGGCTTTCCATTCTCCCATGATACGGGCTTCCGAGAGCCCTTGGATCTGAGATCGAACGGTTGCATGGCGTGATTCTAGACCAATGGGTGAATATCCTATCTTGGAGGGTTATTCTACAAATTTTCAGCAACTTAGCATGCGACTGTTTGATCTCAGATCCAAGGGCTGCCAGCAGCCCGTATTATGGTCGCGCCTACCACGACCGTCGCGTCGCTCGCGCGGTCGCTCCCTTGGAGATTTAACATGGTGCGTTAGGCTATCTGATGTTGGCATGTCATACATAGTCATCACTTAGTCACTCATACTACAACAAGGTTGGCTATAAGGTTGGCTATAAGTGTATTTCTTTTACTCCTCTCTATCTCTTTCTTCGTACTTCCTCCGTCCCATAATATAAGAACGTTTTTGACACTAGTGTAGTGCCAAAAACGTTCTTATATTATGGGACACAGGGAGTACTAGTATTTATTACATTTGCCAAGGAGTGACCTCTTCCAATGAAATGGTGTTGCTAAGTTTGCTTCATTTAATTCGCTATAGACTCAAAATTGTCTTTTCACGTAGGTACACGCGCTTAGCACCGTTTCTTCCTTGGGTCACCAAACTAGTCTCTCTCTTCTTGATTAACCTGCCTCATCAGACTTTATGCCTATGTGGCAAGCTTAAGCACCTGTAGGAGCAAGTAAAGTGCCCGTCCGTTGCACGGAAGAGTGAAATGCATTGATCGGGGTGTTATTTATTTTGACAAAGGATGTGGGGGTCATCTCATGTGCAACCGGGTCGACGTGTCAAGCACCAAATAACAGTGCAGAACAGCAGGGGGGACGCACCCCACTCGTACCGGCCCAGTGTTAGTAATGAGCAATGAGACGTCAAATCACAATGCCACACCTTCCCAGACGGACAAAGCAACCATTATTTCACATTTCGGTTCGACATCATCTCAAACCACGTACTAGTATTGCTTCTGCCTCAAGAGGGACACGCGCATCGCCTTGGTACATCATGACACGTGGGACCGCATGACAGGCCATGCTCCCCCGCCGATCGCTTGGTAAAATCACCTCATTTTTACTATACTTCCTCCGGATCGGTTTACTACATGGCATGCACGTCGTTCTAGGTTGAGAATTTAACTGGCTATATATATATATGTGATGAACAGTACGCTAGCCTTTTAAAAAATGTATAGTTTTGTACAGTAGTACTCCACTATCGATGGATTGCGCCATGGAGCAAAAATTGAAATTAAAAAAAAGGTGGTACATATAGAGAGCGTTCATCGCCAAATTATGCATATAGTACTATTAAAAAAGCTAGTCCATGCTTAATTGGGGTGCTAAATTCTGTTAAAGAAATACTAGTACTAGTATGTACATACTGAAGAGTTAAAGTAACGAGAAGAAACATAACATAGTTCTGCTGGGGGCTCAGCACAACACACCCCTCAAATTAAACTAAGCACACCTGAAATTAAACTATGCAACTAATTCGGTAGACACTGCATTAGAAGTTTAGAACCGCCATGAGCAACGACACTTCCACCTTACTCGGAGTCCTCGTCCACGTCCTCGACTTCGTCCTTGTCCCTCTTCCTCTTGGCCGATACTTCTTTGCTTGAACCGCTAACTTGGCTGTTGCTTATTGAAACAAAGGTAGCCATCCATCGCAGCATAGTGGATGTGGTCTATATCTAGTACATTCCGCTGCCATCCATGACGATGAAACATGTAATGAGGTTTCTCTAGTTTGCAGTACGAAGGATGAACCATGGCTCCTGCCAGGGTCAACATTGAGGGCTGACGAGAGGGCACCAGCCGATTCTTCTGGAGGTCGAAGGGGTTGCCTACAACAAGGCCTATCCGACGCAGGACTTCTTTGTCATTCTTAAATTCTGAAGTAACGAATTTGATTGTTTTGTCCTCGAGGAAGTTCCTAAAATCCTGGCACTCAACGTCGGCATGGCATATGTGGTAGACCAAGCAAACGTTATGTACGCAAACCTAGATCACGGCGGGCTTCTTCCTCTCTTCGTCCTTTAGATCCTTCTCTTGTCCCACGACTGTATTGTACTCAACATCTAGCCCAGTGACCCACTCATCATGTGAGTTTTCGAACATGCGTCTGAAGCGAGAAAGGCATCCTTTCACCGTCGCGGAAGTACAGGTGTAGATGATGTCAAACTCATCACCGGTGATGGTTCTAACCTTGTACTCACTACCGATCGTGGAGATTTGGGACGTCATGGATTTGGGAGGAGGGTTAGGATCAATGGAACTGTCGTAATGTGAATGGACGGGGTGACTAGGAGCGAACCGCCATAGTATTAAAGGACGTGCAGGAAAGAGTAGGAGCGAACTACCAGCGTGCGAACGGCGCTTTCCATTCACCCATGATACGGGCTTCCAAGAGCCCTTAGATCTGAGATCAAACGGTTGCATGGCGTGATTCTAGACCAATGGGTGAATATCCTATCTTGGAGGGTTATTCTGCAAATTTTCAGCAACTTAGCATGCGACTGTTTGATCTCAGATCCAAGGGCTGCCAGCAACCCGTATTATGGTCGCGCCTACCACGACCGTCGCGTCGCTTGCGCGGTCGCTCCGTTGGAGATTTAACATGGTGCGTTAGGCTATCTGATGTTGGCATGTCATACATAGTCATCACTTAGTCACTCATACTACAACAAGGTTGGCTATAAGGTTGGCTATAAGTGTATTTCTTTTACTCCTCTCTATCTCTTTCTTCGTACTTCCTCCGTCCCATAATATAAGAACGTTTTTGACACTAGTGTAGTGCCAAAAACGTTCTTATATTATGGGACACAGGGATTACTAGTATTTATTACATTTGCCAAGGAGTGACCTCTTCCAATGAAATGGTGTTGCTAAGTTTGCTTCATTTAATTCGCTATAGACTCAAAATTGTCTTTTCACGTAGGTACACGCGCTTAGCACCGTTTCTTCCTTGGGTCACCAAACTAGTCTCTCTCTTCTTGATTAACCTGCCTCATCAGACTTTATGCCTATGTGGAAAGCTTAAGCACCTGTAGGAGCAAGTAAAGTGCCCGTCCGTTGCACGGAAGAGTGAAATGCATTGATCGGGGTGTTATTTATTTTGACAAAGGATGTGGGGGTCATCTCATGTGCAACCGGGTCGACGTGTCAAGCACGAAATAACAGTGCAGAACAGCATGGGGACACACCCCACTCGTACCGGCCCAGTGTTAGTAATGAGCAATGAGACGTCAAATCACAATGCCACACCTTCCCAGACGGACAAAGCAACCATTATTTCACATTTCGGTTCGACATCATCTCAAACCACGTACTAGTATTGCTTTTGCCTCAAGAGGGACATGCGCATCGCCTTGGTACATCATGACACGTGGGACCGCATGACAGGCCATGCTCCCCCACCGATCGGTTGGTAAAATCACCTCATTTTTACTATACTTCCTCCGGATCGGTTTACTACATGGCATGCACGTCGTTCTAGGTTGAGAATTTAACTAGCTATATATATATGTGACGAACAGTACGCTAGCCTTTTAAAAAATGTATACTTTTGTACAGTAGTACTACACTATCGATGGATTGCGCCATGGAGCAAAAACTGAAATTTAAAAAAAGGTGGTACATATAGAGAGCATTCGTTGCCAAATTATGCATATAGTACTATTAAAAAAGCTAGTCCATGCTTAATTGGGGTGCTAAATTCTGTTAAAGAAATACTAGTACTAGTATGTACATACTGAAGAGTTAAAGTAACGAGAAGAAACATAACATAGTTCTGCTCGGGGCTCAGCACAACACACCCCTCAAATTAAACTAAGCACACCTGAAATTAAACTATGCAACTGATTCGGTAGACACTGCATTAGAAGTTTAGAACGGCCATGAGCAACGACACTTCCACCTTACTCGGAGTCCTTGTCCACGTCCTCGACTTCGTCCTTGTCCCTCTTCCTCTTGGCTGATACTTCTTTGCTTGAACCGCCAACTTGCCTGTTGCTCTTCATCCAACACTTGTAGATATTGAAACAAAGGTAGCCATCCATCGCAGCGTACTGGATGTGGTCTATATCTAGTACATTCCGCTGCCATCCATGAGGATGAAACATGTAATGAGGTTTCTCCAGTTTGCGGTACGAAGGATGAACCATGGCTCCTGCCAGGGTCAGCATTGAGGGCAGACGAGAGGGCACCAACCGATTCTTCTGGAGGTCGAAGGGGTTGCCTACAACGAGGCCTATCCGACGCAAGACTTCTTTGTCGTTCTTAAATTCTGAAGTAACGAATTTGACTGTTTTGTCCTCGAGGAAGTTCCTAAAATCCTGGCACTCAACGTCGGCATGGCATATGTGGTAGACCAAGCAAACGTTATGTACGCAAACCTAGATCACGGCGGGCTTCTTCCTCTCTTCGTCCTTTAGATGCTTCTCTCGTCCCATGACTGTGGTGTACTCAACAGCTAGCCCAGTGACCCACTCATCATGTGAGTTTTCGAACATGTGTCTGAAGCGAGAAAGGCATCCTTTCACCGTCGCGGAAGTACGGGTGTAGATGACGTCAAACTCATCGCCGGTGATGGTTCTAACCTTGTACTCACTACCGATCATGGAGATTTGGGACGCCATGGATTTGGGAGGAGGGTTAGGATCAGTGGAACTGCCGTAATATGAATGGACGGGACGACTAGGAGCGAACCGCCGTAGTATTAAAGGACGTGCGGGAAAGAGTAGGAGCGAACTGCCAGTGTGCGAATGGCAGGGTAGTGGCTTTCCATTCTCCCATGATACGGGCTTCCAAGAGACCTTGGATCTGAGATCGAACGGTTGCATGGCGTGATTCTAGACCAATGGGTGAATATCCTATCCTGGAGGGTTATTTTGCAAATTTTTAGCAACTTAGCATGCGACCGTTTGATCTCAGATCCAAGGGCTGCTAGCAGCCCGTATCATCGTCGCGCCTACCACGACCGTCGCGTCGCTCGCGCGGTCGCGCCCTTGGAGATTTAACATGGTGCGTTAGGCTATCTGATGTTGGCATGTCATACATAGTCATCACTTAGTCACTCATACTACAACAAGGTTGGCTATAAGTGTTTTTTTACTCCTCACTATCTCTTTCTTCGTACTCCCTCCATCCCATAATATAAGAACGTTTTTGACACTAGCTAGGGTAGTGTCAAAAATGTTCTTATATAATGGGACACAGGGAGTACTTGTATTTATTGCATTTGCCAAGGAGTGACCTCTTCTAATGAAATGGTGTTGCTAAGTTTGCTTCATTTAATTAGCTATAGACTCAAAATTGTCTTTTCACCTAGGTACACGCGCTTAGCACCGTTTCTTCCTTGGGTCACCAAACTAGTCTCTCTCTTCTTGATTAACTTTCCACATCAGACTTTATGCCTATGTGGCAAGCTTAAGCACTTGTAGGAGCAAGTAAGTACAATAGTGCGCTTTACATGGCATTTTTGCATATGTGGAGGAAAGAGAGGCAAGGAAAAAGTGGAGAAGTGGGCTCTCATGCAAGAGCCAACCTCTACTACTACATGGTGGAGCATTGGGAGAGGCACCTGTATGGAGGTGGTCAGGAATCGGGAGACTCACGCCAGTCGTAGCGCTGCAGTTAAAATGATAATGGCAAGTCAAATCATGGGGCCCCACCTGTCGAGCAGTAACTCGCTGTCAAATCACACAGCCCTACGTTTGCAGCAGCCTACTCCCTCGTCTTCTCGCGTCTCTATCGAACCGACTAGGCGGAACTATCCCGCCGCCTACCGGGCAGGAAAAGCCCCGCCCTCGACTTCTAAATAGTATACATTATATACTAATTTTGTATCCATGGATTGCGCCCGCGCAATGGAGCAAAGCGTCTAGAAAACGGCGGTACACATGTACGGAGTATACAACACGCCCTCGCGTTCGCATCACACCCCAGACGGTCGGTCGGTCTGGCACGCTGCTCTCTGAATGGAATGCGTGTCATATTGCATTCGCACACACATGTGGGACGGCAATTGAGAACCGACCATAGGCACACTCCCCGGCCCCGCAAGTCGGGTGACTTAATAGAAGAGGGAGACGAGCGATAGTACTAGAGAAGTGTTGTACTACGTTGGTGCCTGGACGATCCTTGCAAGACACGGAAGATCAGTTCGTCCATGCATGTGACCAGACTCTAGCAGACACGCCTGGATTGGCTATTGTCTACATTCATGCAGGCTGTGTTGTACATGGCTGTAGTTGTGGTGAGAAATCTAAAAAAGGTTTCTTATCATCTCACAAAATTATGTGTCATGTGCTTCGGATCACTGCGAGGGTTAAACAGCGACAACTGAGTTGGGCTAGTCATTGGGGGTACATGCACGAACAGTGACTACTCGGCTGCCATCTAGGTCAAGCCAGCTATGTTAATTAGGACATCTATCGACGGACCCCTTTTCTACGAGTTTATCTTTAATTTGAGCTTTGTCCTCGTCTAGTTTGTCCGTCGGGATTCATGTTGTCTCCTTTGGGCAGTGAGGTTATCATTTCTTGTCATGTGGCATTTTTTCGTGCTATATGTTATAATCCAGCGCTTCAGATCAAAATGACAACAACTGCGCCTCTGGGCCACGTGCATGAAGACTTCTCGACAGTCATTGAAGAGGTCAAGCCGGCTCCGGTAGACAAAAGAAAACTAAGTACTACTCCACTATATAGGCAGGAGCCTCCGCGCTTGCTTGCTAGTGTTGCTCTCTTCACACTGTCTCGGCCTCTCCAGATCTAAACCGACATCGGTGGCCACACACACACTCTCTCTCTCTCTGCTCACCGCTGGTCACAGATCCAGCCGGATCCTCTCCGCCGGGGAAGGTGAGAAGGTGCAACGTTCACACGGTCGTCCTTGGCGACGGCTCTTACCCACTGCTGGGCGCGTCCCGATCAGCCTGCCTTGCCGTTCTCTCCCAAGCACCGCTGGCGAGGGAGGGCCTCCGATCCCTTCTTCATCGCTGCTGTAGTGTGGGCAGATCCGGCCTCCCGCCGCCCACCTAGCGACATCTCGGCGACCATCAGGTATAACTTCCTTCGAAACCGGCCTTGCTCTACTTCGCAAGCTCCTGGCGTCGCTGCATTTGGAACTTTTACTATTTCTCAGGCCCCCTCATAGATAGGATCGATCGGCTATTCGAAAACCACCTAATTTTTTTATGTTTAAGAGGTAAAACTAGTTCATGCACTCGAATCTAGTACTACTTTGTTCAAACAAGGAAGAAAGGGGGTGGGGGGTGGGGGGAGGATTTGTTACCTGAATCTAGGACTTGGTCGAAAGAGGAAATAATGGGGGCAAAAAGTAGCAGAGTCTGGCTATCCAACTGGTCTCTAGGTCTAATAGGGAAATAAAGGGAAACAGGGTACAAACTCAATATAAACCCGATCTATTGGTTGAAAAAGGAAAGAAAGTGGGGACTGGGGGACAAGTCAACAGAGTAAGTCCAGCACTAGATTTGCTAGCCTCACAAAGTATAAGGTGCCTATACCGAACAAAAATGGGACCAACCCAGATATCCTATTCTGATGTTTGTTGCCCGAGCCACTCTTATGTAATGCCACTGGTAAAATGTAGCAGTCGCACTGTTAAAAGTAAGGACACGTTAAACCAATGTTGTTTTCAATGTAATGCCTCCAGTAATATGAATCAATGGCACTTCTTTACATGTCCTGCTAAAATTTCCCATTAAGATAAGTTTGTTCTTTTCGTTAGAAATGCAACTGTCCTAGTCCGCCTACTCACCCGTGCCCATAGTAATGTCGTATTTAACGGTTGTCATAGTTAATCCTAATGCCCACACTAATATCTAGCAATGCCACTGCTTTAGAAATTGCTACTGTCCTTGTAGGATTGCCATTCAGATAAGGAACATGCTTCTTTTCATTTGATGCATGTTTCATCACTTGTTAGTCACCCTCGTTTCCACCTCTTTTGTGCAAACAGAGATATACATTTCATGCTCGATCTTAGTTGAACTGCACAAATGATATCCAGATTATAGTTGAGCATTCCAGGAGCTTCACAACCAACCTTGATGTTGCTCAATTTTATTGCAACTAATGAAGAAGAAGCTCCGTGGGTTTCGTTTTCTGATGGAAATGGAACCGGGGCTGGAGCCCTTTTCTTAAAAAAATTTGAAGAAGAAGCTGCTAGCTCACGGGACATTGCTTCATTTTAGGTGAACTCCACCAAAAGGTCCCATGAATTGAATCATCCATGTTGGTGACTGAAAGAGCCAGCTTTAGCATCCCAGTCTAAGCACCCCCGGCCTCCATCCTTGCGACGCACAACACACCTCGTTTGCCACCTGCTCGACCCTAGTGTCACTGATAAAATGAAGTAATAATACAGTTAAAATAGAGCGAGTTTCATCTCTATCATTTCATTTCCAATGTAGATAAAGAAAGTGGTTCTCTTTGTTAAAGTATGTTTCATCAACTAGTCCCATTGTTAATGTTTAAGCGTTTCTGCAAACTTGGGTGCTTAATTTTAGTTGATATGTACAAAAATAGAGATTTGAATGTCTCAAGGCGCCTCCTTGTACTACTGTTGTACACTGATGTTCATCACTGGCAGAAGGTGTATCTGGGAGACGTGGGACGATGTCCAGTATGAGGCGTCGCAGGGCCCATCTCGCCCTCGCAGCA
Organism: Triticum aestivum; assembly: GCF_018294505.1. Lineage (NCBI taxonomy): Eukaryota > Viridiplantae > Streptophyta > Magnoliopsida > Poales > Poaceae > Triticum > Triticum aestivum. The sequence continues at coordinate 288,306,136 of NC_057795.1, read as the reverse complement.
TGGCATACTATGATACTATCGCAATATTTTCTTCTATTTATTTTTTGTGTTTCATCAACTAGTGCCACTATAATGTAATCATGCTTTTTCATTATCTGTGCAAACAGGGTTATTCAGCTGCATTTTGGTGGAACTGCACAAATGTACGTATGGAACCGGCATATATGCAGAGTGCGAGGTGTGCCAACTAAAAATTACCGACACCAACCATGCTGCATGCACGCATTAGCATCCACCACAACCAGTGGGATGTGTGGCGCTCTCTGTGGACGGATCTTTCTCGGCAGCAAATCCTCTAACCAAATACTAGTAGCTTATATTGGCAGTTTTCTAGGGAGTACTCTTTTCTGAAAGAAGCACCAATCTATTTTTCTTTATTTGTACACTGTGTCACAACTTTGACCCAAAGGTCCAGAGTTATTTTAGGGTGATTGGCGTAGTACCCGGAGACTGATTGCAAGCATGATTTTCATTAGCTGTCACACTGATTGTAAGCATGCGCAGGTGGAAGATTAGGTTAGTGCGAAGCTTACCTTAAACCCTACCGCCGCCGTTGAAATGAGGCGAGCGTCGAGGGAACCATGGAGAACGTCGGGGAAGCGATGTCATGCCATCCGACCTCCTCTTGTGGTGGGAGAACGAATACTCCTGTGGCTCCAGCTGGCTCTGCACCCTCACGAATGGCACACCATACTCGATCGATGCGTTATCCTCTGGGTGCTCGACCTTCGACCTATACGCCCACCACCTCCGCCTGACTGTCGCCTCGGGCGAATCTGTCTGCTCCATCGCCCATAGGAGATACTCGATGAACTCGGAGGACTGCGGCGTGACTGCCGCCAAGGAGTACATGTACATCGCCGCCCTCATCGCCGTCGTCTCGCTCTTTTGCATACATTGCCACATGGCCCGCACCGTCCTCGAAATCTCCCACTCATTGTCAAACCAACTAAGGATCTCCTTCAACCTGGCTAACTTTGCCTGGTCGCCGTCGGCGATCTGCCTGATTCGCTACTGCATCCTCTCCATAGATGTCGTTCTGAGTGGTCCGGTGCTAGCTTTGGAAGATGGGAGGAGAGACGGTGGTCTTGCAATAGAGAAGAGGGAGAGGAGAGGAGGTGGTTTTGGAATGGAGATGATGGAGAGGAGAGGAGGTGGTTTTGCAATGGAGAGAAGATCAGAAGAGGGAGAGGTGAGACAGTGGTTTTGGAATGGAGATGATGGAGAGGAGAGGAGGTGGTTTTGGAATGGAGATGATGGAGAGGAGAGGAGGTGGTTTTGCAATAGAGAAGATCAGAAGAGGGAGAGGCGAGACGGTGGTTTTGGAATGGAGAAGATGGAGAGGAGAGGAGGTGGTTTTGCAATGGAGAAGAGGGAGACGAGCGTGCGGCAGCAATTTAGGATTGGGCGAGAGGGCCGGCGCGCTGTGACTGGATCAAAATCAAAATCAATTTACCCTTCAATTAAGAAAGCGACCCCACATTAACTAGTCTCCCTTTTATTCTGGCTCGTAATTGACCATGATTTTCGCACATAAAATATATGTTATACGTTGCAAAAATAATATAATTTGAAAGTACATTCAGATACGAACCAAACGATATAATTTTTGGTGACATGCATTCACATTTTGCTTGTCACATACAGTACGTGGTCAAACTTTGACCCAAAATACGCAAAACAACAAAAATACTTCCAAGACCAGCTCCGCTCTTCCGCTCTTCTCCTCTTAAACCACCGCCGCTCCTCTCATGTTCCAATCGAAATCCAGCGCCGCTCCTCTCCTCTTCCATTTCAAAACCACTGCCCCTCCTCTCCTGTTCCAGTCCAAAACCAGCGTCGCTCCTCTCCCGTTCTAATCCAAAACTAGCACCGCTCCTCTCCTCTTCCATTCAAAAACCACCGCCGGCGAGTGAAGGTGCTATGGAGAAGTAGATCGATGGAGGAGTACAACCGATACGTGAGGATCGCAGACGGCGACCCTGTGAATCTAGCTAGGATGTTGGAGATACAGTCTTGGTTTGACAACAAGGACCAACTAGCGGCGGCGGCGACATCCATGGCCAAATATCTGCAACAGAGTGAAAAGGCAGTGATACTCCCGGAGGGAGTCGTGCCGGAGTACATAGAGCTGCTCCTCTGGGCCATGGAGCAAACAGATTCACCAAATCCGATCGTGAGGGAGCGGTGGTGGGAGTATCGATCCCAGATGGAGCATCCACCAGAGATTGAAGGATCGAGCATCTACAGGGTGCCATTTGTGAGGGTGTCCTGCCAGAGCGAGCTGGTGGAGTCTTTGTTGACCGAACCAACTGCAAAAGGAGAAAAGCAGTTGGCCCGACGACGCTTCCCCGCCATCGTATCCCTCGCCGTTCACATCGTCTCACAGGGCGGCTGTCTGCCGCCGAGGAATAGGAGGGGGCTGCCCCCCCCCAGCCCAATAGTCGGGCATGTTGTGAATTGTCAGGAGGAGCTTAGGGATGTCAGCATTTGCAGGTTGTGAATCGTGTTTTGTGTTGTGTATTTTGAGAGTACTTTCAGATATGAATGTCTTTTGAATTTCAGATTTGCAGTATTGAGCATATGAAGAATTTTATGAATTCTAGAGATCTATTTTTAGCACTTAAAAAAATGTAGTTTCATAGGAGTATAAAAGTGCAGACGAGAAGAAACTGCAAGTTTCAGTTTCAGATAAGAAACTGCAAGTTCAGTTTCAGATAAGAAACTGCAACTTTCAGAGGCAGAGCATTTATATTAACACGGCCTTTTCAAACAGGGTTAACATCATGTTGGAAGTTTTATTCGTGGTCGAAAATGGAACTACCAGCCAGTTAAGATCATGCTGATCAACATTCATGCATAGCACATCTTCATATGATGCACAGTCAAAATGCCCACACAATGTTGAGTGTGCGAAACACAGAGAAAATGAGGGACGAAGTTTTGGCAAGTGTTGGACATGGTTTTGGGCTGCCCCATCTAGGCTTTCATTTTTAACATGCGCAGCCCATGACCTCGGATGGGAGGGCCTGTTTGTATTTTCTTAGGGCCGTCATGTATCGACCGGCCTATGGACCTCCCATCCGAGGTTTTATTTTTGGCGTCCCAATTTATGTATTTTTTTGAAGAAAACGCAGAGGTCTGTTCTATTCTTCTATATAAGAATAGGAACGCCAGGTACAACTTATGTTTCCCTTCTAACTATATTATATATATTTAAATTATTTTATATGTTATTATATATTATTTTTATTGTCATCATATATTTAACAGATACTTACATATGTAAGAAAACAATATCCCACATCTTATTAACTTGTAAAAATAATTTCTTAACAAATAAAATCCTGGATTGTTTTGGCACGAAAATCCTAGTGATTGTGTACAAAAGCTTGGTAAGATTTAAGGACGACTGTAATAATATCACTTATTATTTAAATATATTTATAACAAAATGCTCAGCCCTTTTTTATTTTTTGATACATTGCTGGCCCAACCCAACATTATAATTAGAATCAGCCCAGCAAAATCGTGTATCTAGATAAAGTGCAAATGGCCTGTAATTTTTTAGGAAATAAAATAAATGGGCCACATGAAAGCTACATTAATTGTTCACCCAACCCAGCTAATGGCTTTAATTCAAAAATATATATCAAATTGACTGTAAATTCTACCGCGCAAAAAAAAGAGTGTAAATTCTGAAAAAATGGGTTGAATACGTGCCACATTTTTGGAGGCTAAAATGTGGGCCAATAGGTCGAAGCCAACGCAAGTCGTTGTCAATTTAGTCAACAAATGATTCTAACATGTTAGTTGTTGGATTTACATCCAACGGCCGGCATCCATCTTCAATCTCTTGTCTTCTTCCTCCAGCGCCGCCGGGACCACCTCCCGCCTCCTGCTGCTAGTAGCTCTGCTTAGCACACTTGGCCATGCCATCCCTCCACCCCTCCACACCTCCTGTTCTTCTCCACCGACTGCCGAACCACACCGCACTAGAACCAGTTAACCCTCGTACACCTCTCCGTCTGCGACTCTACTCCCGCGTCTTCCCATCTCCGGCTCGTTGCTGTCCGGAGCCTCGCCGTCGTCCACCACCTTGGATGCGCTCAGCGCGGCATGGTCAACATGGTCAATGAACGACACCATCGGAAGTAGACTATGCATGGAGAGGCTGACAGCTGGGTCCACGGCCGCACACAAGGAAATGCCTCCTTATTACGCGCAAAATAATGATTCCTCCACCTAACATCTGGGACCACCGGAAGGGCCTCTGTATTTCACGAAAAAACGTGCCCCCCACTGACTTGTCGGACCCACCAGCTATTTTCACACGCAAGGAAGTGCCTCCTTGTTACGCACAATAAAATGAATACTCCCCCTGCCAGCTGGAACCCAGCATACTGGGAGGCTGACTTGTGGGCCTATCAAGTTGACGGGGACGGAGGGCTTTGTCAACTTAGTCAATATGAACGATTCTAGCTCCTGTTACCGTACGATGTTCATCCAACGGTTGTAGTGCTTCTTCAACCTCTGGTCTTCTTGCTCCAGTCGCCCAAACCAGCTCCGGTCGTGCCGCGTGCTCCTGCCTCCCGTGGCCGGCTGTGATGCCGTGGAGGCCTCACCGCCCCCTACTACTCCCACCGCTGGCCAGGCCATCCCTCTACTCACCCACACCCCTATTATTCTGCGGCGACAGCAGCCTCACACTGCAGCCGAACCAGTGAACCCTCATACTCCTCTTCGCGTGGGCATCCACTGCCGCGTCTTCCCCGGCTCCGAGTCGTCCCCTTCCTAGGCCTCGCCGTCGTCCACCACCGTGGTGCTCTCGGCACGGCGTGGTCAACATGGTCAAGGAACGACTTCCATCGGACGTGGACTGTACATGGAGAGGCTGACAGCTGGGTCCACGGCCGCAGCAAGGAAGTGCCTCCTTATTACGCGGAAAATAATGATTCCTCCACCTGACAGCGGGGAGCCACCGGACGGGCCACCGTATTTCACGAAAAAAAGTTTCCCCCTGACTGCTGGGACCCACCAGCTACATCTTCGCACGCAAGGAAGTGCGTCCGGGCAAAAAAAAACGATTCGCCCCCCCTGACTGCTGGGACCCACCAGCTACATCTTCGCACGCAAGGAAGTGCGTCTGGGAAAAAAAAACGATTCGCCCCCCTGACTGCTGGGACCCACCAGCTACATCTTCGCACGCAGAGGAAGTGCGCCCGGGCAAAAAAACGATTCGCCCCTCTGACTGCTGGGACCCACCAGCTACATTTTCGCACGCAAGGAACTGCCTGACAGTCGGGACCCAGCTGGTCGAAGCGTACGTAACGATGTCATTCTGGTCGTGAACGTGTACGTACATATATACTGGTCGATGTAGAGGCGCGCACGTGTGGTAGTAGAGGCGCGTACGTGTCGTAGTAGAGGCGCGCACGTAGCATGTACACGTACGTACAGCGGCCAGGGTGCAAGAAAGAAAATACGGCCACGTATGTGTACATACGGGCGGGGTCTCGAACGCCTAGTCGCGCATACATACGGTGAGGGCTCGTGTTCATGGGGAGGCAATGGAATGCGTCGTGTTCATGGGGAGGCAACGGAATGCGTCGTGTTCATGGGGAGGCAACAGAATGCATCGTGTTCATGGGGAGGCAATGGAATGCGTCATGTTCATCGGGAGGCAACCGAACGCATGGGATCCAACCAGCTTGGACGGAACAGGCGATGGGAACGAGGCCTGGCGTAGCGCAAAACGGAGGAAACGGACCTCCTACGGTCGAAGCGGGGGTCCTGTTGATCGGGAGGGGTGTGGCGTACAATAAAACGGAGGAAACGGACCTCCTATGGTCGAAACGGGGGTCCTGTTGATCGAGAGGGGTGTGG
>NC_057795.1:288273250-288299503 GCF_018294505.1 Triticum aestivum | reverse complement strand
ATCGGCTTCAGTTAGCAGTAGTAGCGAAGGAATTGCTCCATCAGGTTCAGTTAACAGCCATCAATCGATCGCTCGGGTTCAGTAACGCGTAGCCTGTAGTGCAATCGCTCGGGTTCAGTTAGAGCCCAACGCCTCGCTCGGGTTCAGTTAGAGCCAACGCCTCACACCTGTACGAGAGAAACGCGCATCGCTCGGCCCCCGACCTCCCACTGTAACCGGCAACTCCCCAAAATTTTCCTCCCCCTCGCTTCTACCACGGTTTTTCCCGTCATGGACGGCCCAAAGAATGTCATGCAGCTACGTCTCTAGCCCACCCAAGACGAAAAGCCCATTTTCTATCATGATTTTTTGTCATAGAAGTAGGAGCCCACCACATCTATGATGATACCGGGTTTTGTCACAATTATCTTCATAGAAGTGTCATATGTATGACAGAAAAAAATTTCGTTCGACCCAAAATGTCACGGATGTGTCTTTTTTTGTAGTGATAGTACTCTTCCGATGGAAGTCGGTCGTTGACCACATTGACCATGCCGCACGGAGAGAAACAGGTGATGGAGGACGGCGACGCCTAGGAAGGGGACGACACGGAGCCGGGGAAGACGCAATAGTGGAAGCCCGCGCGGAGAGGAGTATGAGGGTTCACTGGTTCAGCTGCGGTGTGAGGCTGCCATCGCCGCAGAATAATAGGGGGTGTGGGTGAGTGGAGGGATGGCCTGGCCAGCGGTGGGAGTAGTATGGGGGCGGTGAGGCCTCCGCGGCAGCATAGCCGGCCACGGGAGGCAGGAGCACGCGGCACGACCGGTGCTGCTTTGGGCGGCTGGACCAAGAAGACCAGAGGTTGAAGAAGCACTACGGCCGTTGGATGGACATCGTACGGTCACTGAAGCTAGAATCGTTTATATTGACTAAGTTGACAAAGCCCTTGGTACGCTCCAACTTAGTAGGCCCACAGGTCAGCCTCCAAACGGTGCGCCCCAGATGTCAGGGGGAGGAATCAGTTTTTGGGTGGCCGAAGCTAAGAATATCTGAGATTGAAGAAGAAGCACGACATCCGCTGGATAGACATCCAACGACCACTGCTGCTAGAACCGTGTGTTGACTATAATAAGTTGACAAAGCCTTGCATACGCGTCAACTTCTTTTTTTAGGGGACGCGTCACTTAGTAGGCCCACAAGTGTGTGGCAAAGAACTTATAGCCCATTTGCGTTTTGTCAGAATGTACAACCCATTTTTGAATTCTAATGGAATTTACAACAACCCATTTATAGTTTGTTAAAAGTATAGCCCATTTTCTAGCTAGGACAATGATTAATAATTTCAACCAACCGTTGAAGACAGAATTCAATAAAATTTCCCACATTTTGATGGGATCCGAAATATTTTTATCCCAAAATTTCTAGTCAGATTAAATATAAATTTGTATTACGTAAAAATCCAACGAAACATTGCGCGCGCAACAATGAAAATTTATAAGATTTTCAAAATCCATAAATAATATTTTATAAACTAATTTCGTGTTTGGTGCATTTTTTTATAGTTCCTGCCTAGTTTTTATAATTACATCCCATTTATTATTTTTTAAAGCCCATTTTCCTGTTAAGTCTAATGATCCCTCCTAGGAAAGATTTGCAGCCCAGCGGGGCGGAGAATAACAAGTTGACCTTGCCTGGGTATTCCTCAAAAAGATGTATAGCTGGGCTAGCCATTTTCATCTTGAAAAAATTAGTATCTGCGCTAGATATCTGGCCTGGGCTAGACGGGCCACAACCTGCCCAGTTAATACCTTGCTCTCCTTTGAACAACGACGAAATCATCGCCAAGAAAAACTCTGCAGTGCTCACGCCTCAAAAACACAAATACTGCTCGAGCTTCTTGGTCCCAGCTGTCGGCCGCACCTTGTGCAATTCTCTCGTTTATATTGACTACATAGGTTGACAATGGTGTGGGACCGTGATGTCAGGAAACTAGGAGAAAGAAAAAAAAATATAGTTGTACATAATAAGGAGGCACTTGCGTATGTACGGCTATGGCCCTAGTGGGTCCCTAGTGTTATCCAGTCAAAATAAAGTCATCTCCTGAATCCTCATGTTCGTTGACCATGTTAACAATGCTCGGTGCCATGGCGAGCGCAACAACTCGAAGGACAACAGAGAGGGCCTCGTGGGTCCTACGGAGGTCTGATACAGCGCCCACTGCTCATTCAGGAAGCCAGGATCATCGGACACCCCTGAGCACCTTCAAGAAACTGAGACGGCATGAAACGGTAAGGCCGCGCTCGGGAGCTCTGGTTTATTTCAAACCTATATTAACATACAAGTGTAATTTACTCGTCATCGGAAACAACGCGTAAAATACAGGCGTAATGAAACTGAGGGCCCGAGGTCTGTAAGTAAAACCGGCGGGTTACGCGTGTAATTTGAGAGACCGGTGTATATTTTACGAGCACTGCTATATGGACGACATTACCAGACGATACATGCACAACATGCGTATCATGCCATCCATGGGCAAGGCTGAAACAGCAGCTAACGGCTGGATTAGCAATCGTCCAAGTGTCGTTCAGCGTTTTTATCGTGTGTGAAGTACTTCCGATATTTTACTAGTCGAAATCGACCAACCAAGCGCCTTCGCCCGAGACCATTTGCTTTAATTTACAAGCGTCAGTTTGACAAGCGGTTTTGGTTGGAAAACGACAATCCAATCACGGCCTAATATCATGAGTTGGTCGGAAGATCATATGGTTTCACATCTAACCCACCCGACATGTCGTATAGGCTATGAATGAAACATCAGACGATGAACTTCTTACACACATAAACAATAGAAGAGGATGATCTTCTTAACAAGAAAATTGTTGGCATTAGATCGACATGCAAAACAATACGAAGCATTATTCTCAGGAGGCACGGTGAACAGCTCGTGATGCTGCATGCCACAACATTCCAAGATCAACTTTGCAATCAAACACAAGGCCTGGCATTAGATAGACAATATTCAGAACAAACTCTTAACACAAGAATATCTCAACAGAGTAACTATTTACTTCTAAACTGAACACAAGAATAGGAAAAAACACTCGATGCTGCTCACAGCAAGGGCGTCCCACTCAAAAATATCAAATGCATGTCTTCTGGCTAACATCAATGAGCAAATTTTGTCAAGGTTTTCCAATTCCAATATATTAAACTAACGTCTTCTTGCTAAGATTAATGATTAAACTTTGACAAGCTTTTCCCATTCAAAATATGTAATGCCTATGATCGTGTCCTGTCGTAGCTTCTTGTACTTTGTTGGGCACTTTTTGCCCAGGGCACTCCACGTGTTGTTAAATTGCCAATGGTCTCTGCAGACTAGTCATGTCACCGGTGTCTAATAATACTCTATAAAGCTTCTCGGTCATTCCTTCTGTAATATACCGCAAACAGTGACTGCTTCTTTCTGCAAAGTGGAACGACCAACTAGACCCAGTAACACAGCAGTTTGCCTTGGACACATTGGCTCCTTTTGTGCAGTTCAACTAAAATCGAAGTCGGAATAAAACCGAGCTTTAATTTTGATATCCCTGTAAGCAACAATAGGTATAAGGGAAACAATTATTGAGAAATAACGGTTGATGACTTGTCTTAATGGGAAACAAAGAAGGAGAGTAGCAATTCTCCATCAGTGTGATTCATTCATATTGACTGAGATATTATCTTAACAATGCCTTGTTTCAACATGTATAAAGAACGACAAAGCAGAAAAGTACCATTCCTAAAACAATGCAACTGATTCATTTTTAAAGAGACATTATCTTAACAATACCTTGGTTAAACATGTAGAAAGAACTACAGAGCAGGATAGTACCATTCCTAACAAGTGTTGCAGTTTTGAACTAAGATTCGGTAGTTAATTAATTCTGAGAGTGGCATTGCTTAATTTTACCAGGGGCATTAGATTAATGAAAAGCATAAACAGTTCCAGGGGAGAGTGGGTGCAACAACAATATGTGCTTCCATCTACTTATAAAGGGGGTGATGCAGAGTTTGTTGTAACAAAGCAACAAGCATCATGTCTGGGTTGGTCCCATTTTTGTTCACTACTTAATGGGAAAAGACAGCAATACAATAGCTTCAATTCAACACTTATTTAAAACAGTACCAATACAAGTAGCACAACATCTCAAAGCACACTGCACAATCGTGTGGATGAAGGCCTGTACTAACCTTTCATGAGAACACCAGGATAAAATACGAATCTGCCAACACGAATAGGAAATCCAATCTCGTTTTGTGAAGTTGCACTGAAATCAAGCAAAGTGTTTCGCGTAGCGAAGCAAAATGTTGCAATAGCAACAAGTTGAATAGATATCCCTGTTTAAACAGAGGCAAAAAAGGAATCAATTACTGGCTAATAAAGGAGGATGAAACATGCGGCCACAAAAATGGTAATCCCGCCAATCCCTAACAAGTGTTGCAGTTTTGAAATAAGATTCAATAGTTAATTCTGAGAGTGGCATCAATTACTGGCTTATAAAGGGGGTGATGCTGAATTTGTTGTAACAAAGCAACAAGCATCATGTCTGTGTTGGTCCCATTTTTTCACTACTTAATGGGAAAAGACAGCAATACAATAGCTTCAATTCAACATTTATTTAAAACAGTACCAAAAAAAGTAGCACAACATCTCAAAGCACACTGCACATCATGTGGTTGAGACTAAGATTTGAAACAACTCGCCACGAAGAGTGGAAACAAATCTCGATCTCCTTTTGTGCAGTTCCACCAAAATTAAGCAAAGTCACCGGTGTGACATTCAAGTTGAACTGCACAAAACACTCTTAAAACATAAGTGTTTCGAGTAGCGAAGCAAAATGTCGCAATAGCAACAAGTTGAATCGATACCCATGTTTTAACATAGGCAAAAAAGGAAACAATTACTTGCCGATGAAGGAGGATGAAACAAACGGTGACAGAAAGAAGCATCTAACTTATCTTGGATGGAAAACAAAGTAGGATAGTAGCATTTCTAAAATGGTTGCATTGATTCATATTAACAGAGACATTCTCTTGAAACAACATTCGTTATAAAATGTAATTTACTTTTAACAGTGGCATTGCTTCAATTTTCTGGCAGCATTCTTAGATTAACAACAGCAAAATAGATGTATGGGACATGCTAGCACCATGTGCGTCCACACGTATAAATGGGTGATGCAGAGTATGTAGCCAAGCAGCATATCTGTGTTGGTCCTATATTTGTTCTCTTTGAACTTTTTTCCTATGTGAGGGCAGCAAATCTAGTCCTGCACAAACTACCCGACCCCCCCAGTTTCTTTCCCTTTTCAACAAAGAGATCGATTCCTTACAAATGTGTGTACTGCGTTACCCTTTTTTCCCTTTTCAACCAACAAAGCGGGTGGATAGCCAGTCTATACTACTTTTCCTCCCTCCTTTCCTCATTGAACCACGTCCTAGATTCATGCTCCACCCCACCGCACCTTTCTTTCCTCTTTGAACCAAGACCTAGATTCGACTACAGATCGAAAAAGATCTACATGCAGCTAGAGCAACGACGGTTTCAAAGAAACTTATACCTTAGGGTCGTCGGGATGTGGCAAGGCGTGCGGCGGGAGGCCGGATCTGCCCACACTACGTACGACAGCAAGGAAGAAGGGGTCAGTGGCCCTCCCGCACAGGTGCTGGGTGAAAGAGAACAGCGCAGCCGGCAGTGGATTGCCTCCCTCGCCTAAGGCGATAGAGTTAACGCTGCACCTCCTCCCCTTCCCGGTGCGACGGGATACGGACGCCTCCTTCACCAGCTGTGAGGGGGGAGAGAGAGACAAGAGGCCAACCCAGTCTTTTTTAGATCTGGTGAAGAGAGGGTGAGAGAGAGTGAATATAGCAAACCCTAGCAAATGAACGTTGAGCCTCCAGCGTGTAACATATATGTATTGCGGCGAGCGTGTGGAGAGTGCAAACCCTAGCGAACAAGCGCTGAGGCTCCCGCTTATATATATATACTAATGTAGTACGGACTGAGCTCCGGTGCCTTCAGTGCATCTGCTTTTGGCTGTATGATATGTGAGCCAGCCACATTTTGGGCCCACCTGTCATAAACCCAAAGGCAGGTGCACTAAGTTAATGAAGTTGCGTCCATATAGTACTCTAGTGTGTATACGACTAATATATAGTGGAGTGGTTTTCTTATTCTCTCCATAACAATCGTTTCAAATTGTGTAAGTGTGAAACGAAACTCTTTATTTAATGTACAGTGAAGAAAACTAGTACTACTTCCGATTAACTAACGATCCACGCCCACGCGTCCTGGTCGCACTTCCTGTCCTTCATATGTGGTACACTACCCTCCCTTAAGTGAACAACCACACATGCGCCAAATTATCGGAAATGTGTGAGAGTGTGTATAAATAAAGAATTTTAATTTCAATTATCGGAAAGGTTTGAGAGTATTACAAAGTTTGACTTTAGTCAAATCTAATATGCGGACTAAATAAAAATGGAGGGCTACTACGTCCATCCGGGTTTTTAGTCCACATCATTTTTTAAATCAAAGTTAATAGCTGGACAAATAAAATTACAGGGGAGCTGGAGACAAAGTTGTGAGAAGGCTTAGAAATCAATACAAAACTTATGCTCTTAGTACCAACGTCGATCCTTCTTCGAGGAAACATTTGGTTCATAGCCAATTGTGTGATAAAATTGCACCAACATGAAAGACGACTGCGACTGCGTCTCCAACGCCACCAAGATGAACTGATGAAGGATATCATCTTTGTGTGTAACAAGCAAAGAGCACCGATGGAAGACATCTTGTTTTTCATTGAAAATCGATCAGCTTCACCAGCCGACGCAACCATGAGGCGCAACCATGAGCATCGATAGGTCATCATGGTGATGCATCATCCATTTGGCATCAAGTTTGGGTGAGGCACCTATGAAGTTCGACAAATCCTCACTGTGGTCTGTTTCTTCTCAGTAATAATCAAGCTCGAGAAAGGAAGAACCATGTGGCAGAGGACAGTGAGGCGGAACAACAATGGCCATCCAATTTTGTGCAGTTCCACTAAAATTGAGGAAGACATGCCCGGGTATGGAGACACGCATCGCTGTTTCCAAAAATATAAAGAAGGGTTAGCAACGACATCTCAATTGTCAATAAGAATTAATGAAAAGTACACCAACAAACAGAAGCATCATAATTATATCTTGATGGGAACTATACCAGGATACCCGAGAAAAAAAGCATTTCTTCATTTACCAGTGATAGTACTACCACCATATGGACAATGACCGCACAACCACCATGTACTTTTTTTCGAAACAACATGTATACCTCCACCGAGGCATAAATCAGGACAACTTTTCGAGTGGCATTTCCTCTATAATAGTACTAGTAGGTGAAGTTGGACCAGCCGACGAACCCTAGCTACTATGCATGGGGAGCTGGGGAGTAGTCGCATAGAAGAAAACCCTGTAACGCCCCGAGACCCACGCTTCAGTTGCCCTTCCATTTATTTTAGTTGTTGACGTGTGTTCATTATGTTTGTTGCATTATCATAATTATTTTGCATATTTCATTCCTCTACGTTGATGCCATGACCATGTTGAGTGACTTGTCTTATTTTGCTTCTTGCACCATGCTCATCTCACTTGATTGCATTGTACCCTTGTCATTTTGCAGTTCATCATGCTCATCATGTGGGTTGCATTCTTTCAAGTTGTGTGTTTCTCTAGTTGATGTGTGTGAGCATCATTCCTTGTCATCTCTCTCTCAAACCATGCCCATGCATCATAACATCTCCCTTCCTTCTCCTTTCTTTTTATTTTGCAAGTACCATTTTCCCTTCTCCATTAATGTTCATCTTTTGCCTATAAATCTTATACCATGCCTAAACCCTCTCTGCCAATTTTCAGCCCTTTTGGACTTGATTTGGGTGGAATCAAAATTGCCTCAAGTTTGAATTTAGTTCAAACTTGCGATAATTTTCTTTCTCTAAAATTTCCCAAAACAATTATTTCAATTATTGCATAATTACAGCATCGTGGGGATATTCTTATATCTCTCATACACCCCTCTTTTATTCCTGTGCTTTTCTGTCTTCTTTTCTATCTGAAGAAAAGAGAAGAAGAGAAGCAGCAGTGGCAACAGCACAGCCCACCAGCACTCACTCCCCGCAGCCCACCTGGGCCTTTCTCGGCCCAGCCGAGCCGAACGGCAACCTGCTCCGCTACAGCGCCGTCTCCCTCCTCTGCCTTCAGGAGCGCCAACACCGTGAGCTCTGCTTCACGGACGTCGAGGCCAGCACGTCCCGCTCCCCTATAAAGCCGCCCCGGGCCTCACCCTAGGGTTTCTCTCCTTCCCTCTCTTCCCTCTACGCCGCTGCCTCTCCACAAATCCCCACTCGCGCCCTGCCCCACTGCTTCCAGGAGCCATGGCCGGGGAGGCCACGAGCTTCCCTCCGGCATAGGAGCATAGCCGTCCTCCCCTTCGTCGACCCCGAGCACCGCAGCGCCTCCCCGAGTCCGTTCTGACGCCGATCCGAGCACGAGGACGCCTTCCCCGACGTCCTCTTCATCCTCTACTTCGTCTTATTCATGGACAGCAAGTCCACCGTTGTTCCTCGCCTCCTCTCCGTTGATATTCCTCGTCCCCGGCCGCATCCTCATGTCAAAGGTATACTAGGTATACCCAACTCCAACCCTGCTCTTTTCCATCGTGATTCGATCGCCGGAGTCGTCGCTAGATCCATGCCATCTTCGTGTTCTCGGTGCTCCTACGAGTTCTGAATTTTTTTGCGTAGTTGCAGTAGTCGCCATGGTTCCTCGCGCTTCGCCCCGCTCTGGATCCTCTCTCGCACACGCCGCCTCGTTGTGCCACCCCCCTGCTCGACCCTCTCTGTTCGCGCTCGCACACGCAATACCGAAGCGCTGCACGCGCAGCAGCCGCGAAACACCACCCCTGCGGCTTCGGTCCTCGTCTTCTCCATGTCCGAGACGGACTCCTGCTCGTGCCTGGACACCCGCACACATGCAGTCTGCGACCCACGCTCCTGCAACTACTCTTCTTGCACACCCTCAGGGACTTGTCCAGCCCCTGCCTAACCGCTGCTCGCCGCGCCTCACCGCACGCCCGCACACGGCGTCATTCTTCCAGCCGGAAACCATGGCCAGCTAGGCTTGGCCTCGCACAAGCACCCACACATGTGCACATCCCACCCTTTTCTGCACCCCGCCGTAGGCCTGTAGTTGCAACGGTCGCCGTCTTGCTCGCCGGTGTCGTCACCCAGTTCTTCTATGATCCATGAAGAAGGCTCCTGCCTTTTGTTTATTCAGAAGAGATGATCTCCCTGATTAGTCATAAAGAGAACAGTTAGCGCAGTGACTAGTAGCGATGCATCCATCCAAAAGGACCGGGGTTCCAGCCCAGCGCCCCCCATTTTTCTTTTTGTGTTGTTTCTGCTAATTCGCTCACACGCACAACTGTTTCATCTTGGACCGAGCCCTCCTTGTGCCTTAAACACTCATCCGTTGTAGTGGTCAGCCCTTCAGTTTTGGTCCTGGTCGCGATGCCAGTTATCTTGCGTCGATCTCCATATGCATCACGAACACATAGCTAGCCCAATGGCTAGCTCAGCCAGTGTCCATCCGAGGGGTCTTTTGCACACACCCACAGCTGCATGGGCTAAATCCTCCTGGGCCACTGCCAATTTCTCAGATTCGGGCCCGTGCATTTTTTTTCCACCCGGTGTATTTTAGCATTTTTCAGTGCATGCATATTTACCGAAATGCCATCATTTTAAAATGCTCATAACTATATATCCATGCATCCAAATGAAACATGTCATATATGCATCTTGCTCAGTTTTTCATGTTCTTTAACAATATGCAACTTTCATCCCTGTTAAAGATGTTTAAAATTGTTGTTTGACTAAATGTGCATAAATGACATGCTAAAATGATTTATTTCATAACTAAATAACCATAGCTCGGTTTTAAATAAACTTTATATGTAAATGGGGTGGAAAAATGCATAGTTTAATATGGTCCACTTTATTTTCCTGTTTAACAATTTTAAAATATGGTTTAGGGCAGAACAGTACCAAATTTGAAATATGGACATGAGGATTTTCCGGAATTGTTGTTTGTGGTTCCGGCCTCATTTAAACTTGCCTAGATAGGTAGTTTTATTATGCTTCACCTCTTGCCATGTTAACCAACATTTAATATTGTTGAGTAGTTTAAACGGGAGAGAACTAAATAATTGTTGTGAAGTTTCGCCAATATGCAACTCGTTGCATGTTGAGCTCCACTTAACTTGTAGTTTTGTTTGTGCACTTTGCCATGCCATGCATATTTAAACCGGACATGCATCATGCTTGATTGTGCATCATGCCTTGTTTATGTGATGGTTGTTTACCATGTTGTTTGCTTCTTTCCGGATGTGCTTCTCCTCGTTAGTTCCTGTTTCTTTGCGATTGTGAGGATTCGTTCATCTACACTTGGTTCGTCTTCGTGGCTTCATCTTCTTCATGGACTCGTTCTTCTTCCTAGCAGGATTTCAGGCAAGATGACTGTCATCTTGGATCTCATTACTATCATTGCTTTGCTAGTTGCTTCGTTCTATCTCTATGCTGCGCTACCTATCACTTGTTCTTCAAGCCTCCCAATTTGCCATGTCAGCCTCTAACCTTTTCACCCTTCCTAGCAAACCATTGCTTGGGTATGTTACCGCCTTTGCTCAGCCCTTCTTATAGCGTTGTTAGTTGCAGGTGAAGTTGAAGATTGCTCCATGATGGACAAGATTATGTTGGGATATCAAAATATCTCTTATTTAATTAATGCACCTATATACATGGTAAAGGGTGGAAGGCTCGGCCTTATGCCTGGTGTTTTGTTCCACTCTTGCCGCCCTAGTTTCCGTCATATCGGTATCATGTTCCCTGATTTTGCGTTCCTTACGCGGTTGGGTGATTTATGGGACCCCCTTGACAGTTTGCTTTGAATAAAACTCCTCCAGCAAGGCCCAACCTTGGTTTTACCATTTGCCTCACCACCACCTATACCTTTCCCTTGAGTCGGCCAACCCGAGGGTCATCTTTATTTTAGCCCCCCGGGCCAATGCTTGTCTAAGTGTTGGTCCAAACTAGAGCACCGTGCGGGACCATCCCTTGGAAACTTGGGTTACGTCGGTACCTGTACGCTTCGCTTATCTAGTGTGTCCTAAGAACGAGATACGTGCGACTCCTATCGGGATTGTCGACACATCAGGCGGCTTTGCTGGTCTTGTTTTACCATTGTCGAAATGTCTTGTAAACCGGGATTCCGAGACAGATCGAGTCTTCCTGGGAGAAGGAATATCCTTCGTTGACCGTGAGAGCTTATAATGGGCTAACTTGGGACACCCCTGCAGGGTATAAACTTTCGAGAGCCGTGCCTGCGGTTATGTGGCAGATGGGAATTTGGTAATGTCCGGTTATAGATAAGTTGACACCAGATTCAAATTAAAATGCATCAACCGTGTGTGTAGCCGTGATGGTCTCTTTTCGGCAGAGTCCGGGAAGAGAACACGGTTTTGAGTTATGTTTGACGTAAGTAGGAGTTCAGGATCACCTCTTGATCATTGCTAGCTTCACGACCGTTCCGTTTGCTCTCTTCTCGCTCTTATTTGCGTATGTTAGCCACCATATATGCTTAGTCGCTGCTGCAACCTCACCACTTTACCCCTTCCTTTCCCATTAAGCTTTGCTAGTCTTGATGCCCATGGTAATGGGATTGCTGAGTCCTCATGGCTCACAGATTACTACAACAACAGTTGCAGGTACAAGTTACGCGATGATCACGACGCGAGAGTGATGTTTGCTTGTTTTGGAGTTCTTCTTCTACTTCTTCTTCGATCAGGGGATAGGTTCCAGGTCGGCAGCCTGGGCTAGCAGGGTGGATGTCGTTTGAGTTTCTGTTTGTGTTTCATCCGTAGTCGGATGGTGCTCTTATGTAAGATGATGTTGTATTCGTGTGGCATTATATGTCTTTTGTATGTATCCCCATCTATTATGTAATGTTGATGTAATGATATCCACCTTGCAAAAGCGACTTCAAGATGCGCTTCTATCCTTGGTGGGACCTTCGAGTTCCTTAGGATAGGGTCGCATCTTGGGCGTGACAAGTTGGTATCAGAGCCTCGACCGACCTTAGGAGCCCCCTTGATTGATCGGGTAGTTTGGCCGTTGTCGAGTCTAGAAGAAAACTTTTTGGGAGTCTAGTTATATCGGAGAGTAGGAATTCTTTTTACTCCTCAGCCCCTTCGTCGCTCTGGTGAGGAATCTTGACGTAGGTGTTTTGAATTTCTCCTCTTCCCCTTCAAATTTTTTCTTTAGGATCATGTGTTAGTTTTGTTTGTTGTCCATCCTCTTTTCAATCCGGCGTACTTCTCTTCGAGTGGTTTCGATCCTTGTCATCTTTTGCAAGATCAGTCATCAGTTCTTTCTTTTTCGGCGTTGTTTCCCCATCCGAAGTTGTCCTTGTTTTTCCCACCCGCCCAACCCTTTTCTTCTTGAAACCGGAGCCTGTAATCGAGTATCCATCCTACTCGTGCAAAGTCTTTGCTTTTTTCCTCAATGATTTCAACCGGGGTTTTCTCTTCAAGATATTCGTCGGTTCCCCCTTCCAAGTTGCCTTTGTTTTCTCGCCCTCCCTCCCTCTTCTTCCCAGAGTCTGAGTCTCTTTCGACCATCAATTTCATTCGTGCGGAGCCTCTTCAATCTTCCTCAATTATTTCAACCGGTAAATTCTCGTCTCATTTGACAGTCATCATCTCTAATTCTTCTCCGGTGGATTCAATTCTAAATTTTCGGTAGTGATTATATTCTTTTCCTCAGCTCAAGTGTTTTCCCTGCTCATTCGTCTCTCGCCAGTTTATCCTTCCGGAGTGTTCAAGACATCTCAGGAGATTCTTCTATGTTCCAATTAGTTCGAGATTATCACCTTATTCAAATATTTCAATTGTTCCGGTGCATCATCTATCTCTTCAACAATCTTTTCCAATGGTGTTTTTCTCTTTAGCGGGCCCTAACCCACAGGTCTTTCCCAGGATCTTACCTGACTCTTCTGATTTTCCGGAGCTATTCTTAAATTCTTTTTGAAGTATGACGTAAGTATGAATTTCATTAGTCAAATGCTTTTCCAAGATTGATTTCAAATCTTTTTCATTGGTTGCTCAACCTCTTAGCTTTTCATTCTCCCGGAGTATTTCAACAATTTTTGGTAGTGTTTCTCGTCGTCATTCTCAACATTTGAAGACCGAAGAAGAGTTTTTCCTCTTAAATCTTGTCCGTTCTCTCGAAGTTTCGTGGTTCTAGCTTCATGTTATCCTCGTGAATTATTCCATTTGTCAGATATTCTTTTCTTAACCATCCGGAGTATGTCAGAAGTTGTTTTTCCATTTCTTTTCACCGGAGGCCATCGTTCCAGAAGAATTCTTCATCCTCACGATTCAGCTACCGTTATCCAATTATCCCGGTGCTTCATTCAAGTGTTCTTTAATCAGCTCATGATCTCTTTGTTCTTTTGTATCTAAATCCCCTCAAGCATATTTGTTCTTCTAATTCTTCCCGGTGATTCATTCTCTTTCATGAGCCATTTTCGAATTCTTATGGTGGTTCGTTCAAGATTCTTTTTCTTTGATTATCATATTAATTCATTCGTTCTTTTCAATCCTACCGGTGGTTCATCAAGACCTTCTCAAGTTTGCGATATGTCACTTCTCAATCCTTTTTCAAGAAGAATAAGTAGTATGCAAAAATCCATTGCTTGTCATCAATTTAATTTGATGAAGGATAAGTATACAATAAATCTTATTCATATTTCCTCAAAGTGATTAATCCCTTCCTTCGGAGTTTGTTCTTGATGAATAAATTCTAGTTGCAAGTGTTTTCATCTTTTCTTTTCCGTAGTTCAAATTTCCTCGGCCATTTCGTCGGAACCCCCATCTAAATCATCGTAAGCTTTAATCTTCTTTTTCATCCGTCATTCCTATCTCATCATCTTTTGTGACCGGAGTTCTTCATGGTGGTTCTTCATGATTAAATTCATTCTTCAAGAGTTCATCAAGATCTTGTTGGTGGAGTTCAAGTATCTTCTTCTTCTTGCTTCTCGAGGTGCAAGTAATTCTCCGTATTATTTTGAAGTGGAGTTTTGCATTTCTTCATTCTCCTCGGCTATTCAATCTTTTCCGCTTGTGGTCGGCTATCACCTCATAATTTTGAGATGTTTCCCATACGTCCACAACAAGAAGCTTATTCTTTTATTGTTGATTTTCTCAACAACTCCGTTCAATCTTTCCTTCTAAGAAGGCTATCTAATTCATTCGTGGTGGACGTTGTCGTGCTCGTATCCGTTCATTTCGTTCCTATATTCTTCAGGAGGCCTTGCTTTGTTTATCTCGCCAAGTGTCATTCCATCTTGTGAAATTCATGTCTCCAGCCCTTCCATTTTCAGCCGGAGTGCTGCCCAAATTCTTTCGTGCTATTCTTTTTCTACATTGCCTAACCGGAGTGGTTTCGGAATCTATCTTTCTCTTGAGCTTTTCTTTCTCTTCATATTCGCCTTTTCTCCTTCTACCCGAGTGCTCTCATCTTTGTTCATCTTCTCTCTTGTGTTCTTACTTCACCTCTTCCTCTTTCTCTTCCGTCTCGTTCCTAAGATCTCGGGACGAGATCTCTTGTTAGTGGAGGAGAGTTGTAACACCCCGAGACCCATGCTTCAGTTGCCCTTCCATTTCTTTTAGTTGTTGACATGCGTTCATTATGTTTGTTGCATTATCATAATTATTTTGCATATTTCATTCCTCTACATTGATGCCATGACCATGTTGAGTGACTTGTCTTATTTTGCTTCTTGCACCATGCTCATCTCACTTGATTGCATTGTACCCTTGTCATTTTGCATTTCATCATGCTCATCATGTGGGTTGCATTCTTTCATGTTGTGTGTTGCTCTAGTTGATGTGTCTGAGCATCATTCCTTGTCATCTCTCTCTCAAACCATGCCCATGCGTCATCACCTCTCCCTTCCTTCTCCTTTCATTTAATTTTGCAAGTACCATTTTTTCTTTCTCCATTAATGTTCATCTTTTGCCTATAAATCTTATACCATGCCTAAACCCTCTCTGCCAATTTTCAGCCCTTTTGGACTTGATTTGGGCGAAATCAAAATTGCCTCAAGTTTGAATTTAGTTCAAACTTGCGATAATTTTATTTCACTAAAAATGCCCAAAACAATTATTTCAATTAGTGCATAATTCCAGCGTCGTGGGGATATTCTTATATCTCTCATACACCCCTCTTTTATTCCTATGCTTTTTGGTCTTCTTTTCTGTCTGAAGAAAAGAGAAGAAGAGAAGCAGCAGTGGCAACAGCGCATCCCACCAGCACTCACTCCCCGCAGCCCACCTCGGCCTTTCTTTCCCCAGCCCAGTCGAGCCGAACGGCAACCTGCTCCGCTACAGCGCCGTCTCCCTCCTCTGCCTTTAGGAGCGCCAATGCCGTGAGCTCTGCTTCACGGACGTCGAGGCCAGCACGTCCCGCTCCCCTATAAAGCCGCCCTGGGCCTCACCCTAGGGTTTCTATCCTTCCCTCTCTTCCCTCTGCGCCGCCGCCTCTCCACAAATCCCCACTCGCGCCCTGCCCCGCTGCTTCCAGGAGGCATGGTCGGCGAGGTCACGAGCTTCCCTCCGGCATAGGAGCGTAGCCGGCCTCCCGTTCATCGACCCCGAGCACCGCAGCGCCTCCCCGAGTCCGTTCTGACGCCGATCCGAGCACGAGGATGCCTTCCCCGACATCCTCTTCATCCTCTACTTCATCTTCTTCACGGACAACAAGTCCACCGGAGTTCCTCGCCTCCTCTCCGTTGATATTCTGCGTCCCCGGCCGCATCCTCATGTCAAAGGTATACTAGGTATACCCAACTCCAACCCTGCTCTTTTCCATCGCGATTCGATCGCCGGAGTCATCGCTAGATCCATGCCATCTTCGTGTTCTCGGTGCTCCTACGAGTTCTGAATTTTGTTGCCTAGTTGCAGTAGTCGTCGTGGTTCCTCGCGCTTCGCCCCGCTCTGGATCCTCTCTCGCACATGCCGCCTTGTCGTGCCACTCCCTGCTCGACCCTCTCTGTTCACGCTCGCACACACAAGACCGAAGCACTGCATGCGCAGCAGCCGCGGAACACCACCCGCGCGGCTTCGGTCGTCGTCTTCTCCATGTCCGAGACGGACTCCTGCTCGTGCCTGGACACCCGCACACATGCAGTCTGCGACCCACGCTCCCGCAGCTGCTCCGCTTGCACACCCTCAGGGACTTGTCCAGCCCCTGCCTAGCCGCTGCTCGCCGCGCCTCGCCGCACGCCCGCACACGACGTCATTCTTCCAGCCGGAAACCATGGCCAGCCAGGCTTGGCCTCGCACAAGGACCCACACATGCGCACATCCCACCCTTTTCCGCACCCCCGCCGTAGGCCTGTGGTCGCGACAGTCGCCGTCTTGCTTGCCGGTGTCGTCACCCAGTTCTTCTGTGATCCATGAAGAAGGCTCCTGCCTTTTGTTTATTCAGAAGAGATGATCTCCCTGATTAGTCATAAACAGAGTAGTTAGCGCAGTGGCTAGTCGCGGTGCATCCATCCAAAACGACCTGGGTTCAAGCCCAGTGCCCCCCTTTTCTTTTTGTGTTGTTTCTGCTAATTCGCTCACACGCACAACTGTTTCATCTTGGACCGAGCCCTCCTTGTGCCTTAAACACTCATCCGTTGTAGTGGTCAGCCCTTCAGTTTTGGTCCTGGTCGCGATGCCAGTTATCTTGCGTCAATCTCCATATGCATCACGAACACATAGCTAGCCCAATGGCTAGCGCAGCCAGTGTCCATCCGAGGGGTGTGGGGTTCGAATCCCAGGCGCCCCTCTTTTGCTCTGTTCTTTTAATTTCTTTTGCACACACCCACAGCTGCTTGGGCTAAATCCTCCTGGGCCACTGCCAATTTCTCAGATTCGGGCCCATGCATTTTTTTATATTTTAGCATTTTTCAGTGCATGCATATTTACCGAAATGCCATCATTTTAAAATGCTCATAACTAAATATCCATGCATCCAAATGAAACATGTCATATATGCATCTTGCTCAGTTTTTCATGTTCTTTAACAATATGCAACTTTCATCCCTGTTAAAGATGTTTAAAATTGTTGTTTGACTAAATGTGCATAAATGACATGCTAAAATGATTTATTTCATAGCTAAATAACCGTAGCTGGGTTTTAAATAAACTTTATATGTAAATGGGGTGGAAAAATGCATAGTTTAATATGGTCCACTTTATTTTCCTGTTTAACAATTTTAAAATATGGTTTAGGGCAGAACCGTATGGACATGAGGATTTTCCGGAATTGTTGTTTGTGGTTCCGGCCTCATTTAAACTTGCCTAGATAGGTAGTTTTATTATGCTTCACCTCTTGCCATGTTAACCAACATTTAATATTTTTGAGTAGTTTAAACGAGAGAGAACTAAATAATTGTTGTGAAGTTTCATCAATATGCAACTCGTTACATGTTGAGCTCCACTTAACTTGTAGTTTTGTTTGTGCACTTTGCCATGCCATGCATATTTAAACCAGACATGCATCATGCTTGATTGTGCATCATGCCTTGTTTATGTGATGGTTGTTTACCATGTTGTTTTCTTCTTTCCGGATGTGCTTCTCCTTGTTAGTTCATGTTTCATTGCGATCGTGAGGATTCGTTCGTCTACGCTTGGTTCGTATTCGTGGCTTCATCTTCTTCATGGACTCATTCTTTTTCCTAGCGGGATTTCAGGCAAGATGACCGTCACCTTGGATCTCATTACTATCATTGCTTTGCTAGTTGCTTCGTTCTATCGCTATGCTGCACTACCTATCACTTGTTCTTCAAGCCTCCCAATTTGCCATGTCAGCCTCCAACCTTTTCACCCTTCCTAGCAAACCGTTGCTTGGCTATGTTACCGCTTTTGCTTAGCCCTTCTTATAGCGTTGTTAGTTGCAGGTGAAGTTGAAGATTGCTCCATGATGGACAGGATTATGTTGGGATATCACAATATCTCTTATTTAATTAATGCACCTATATACTTGGTAAAGGGTGGAAGGCTCGGCCTTATGCCTGGTGTTTTGTTCCACTCTTGCCGCCCTAGTTTCCGTCATATTGGTATTATGTTCCCGGATTTTGCGTTCCTTACGCGGTTGGGTGATTTATGGGACCCCCTTGACAGTTCGCTTTGAAGCAAGGCCCAACCTTGGTTTTACCATTTGCCTCACCACCACCTATACCTTTCCCTTGGGTCGGCCAACCCGAGGGTCATCTTTATTTTAGCCCCCCGGGCCAATGCTTGTCTAAGTGTTGGTCCAAACTAGAGCACCATGCGGGACCATCCCTTGGCAACTTGGGTTACGTCGGTACCTGTACGCTTTGCTTATCCTATGTGTCCTGAGAACGAGATACGTGCGACTCCTATCGGGATTGTCGACACATCAGGCGGCTTTGCTGGTCTTATTTTACCATTGTCGAAATGTCTTGTAAACCGGGATTCCGAGACTGATCGGGTCTTCCTGGGAGAAGGAATATCCTTCGTTGATCGTGAGAGCTTATAATGGGGTAAGTTGGGACACCCCTGGAGGGTATAAACTTTCGAGAGCCGTGCCCGCGGTTATGTGGTAGATGGGAATTTGTTAATGTCCGGTTGTAGATAACTTGACACCAGATTCGAATTAAAATGCATCAACTGTGTGTGTAGCCGTGATGATCTCTTTTCGGCGGAGTCCGGGAAGTGAACATGGTTTTCAGTTTTGTTTGACGTAAGTAGGAGTTCAGGATCACCTCTTGATCATTGCTAGCTTCACGACCGTTCCGTTTGCTCTCTTCTCGCTCTTATTTGGGTATGTTAGCCACCATATATGCTAAGTCGCTGCTGCAACCTCACCACTTTACCCCTTCCTTTCCCATTAAGCTTTGCTAGTCTTGATACCCATGGTAATGGGATTGCTGAGTCCTCGTGGCTCACAGATTACTACAACAACAGTTGCAGGTACAGGTTACGCGATGATCACGATGCGAGAGCGATGTTTGTTTGTTTTGGAGTTCTTCTTGTGCTTCTTCTTCGATCAGGGGATAGGTTCCAGGTCGGCAGCCTGGGCTAGCAGGGTGGATGTCGTTTGAGTTTCTGTTTGTGTTTCATCCGTAGTCAAATGGTGCTCTTATGTAAGATGATGTTGTATTCGTGTGGCATTGTATGCCTTTTGTATGTATCCCCATCTATTATGTAATGTCGATGTAATGATATCCACCTTGTAAAAGCGTCTTCAAGATACGCTTCTATCCTTGGTGGGACCTTCGAGTTCCTTTAGGATAGGGTCGCATCTTGGGCGTGACAAACCCGCACGCAGCAACCTGGGGAGTTAGACCTCAGGTGGGCGAGATGTCGTTTAGGCGGGCGGGCGGGATCTGCCCACACGACAGTAGCGAACAAGGGCGCCGAGGATCTTTGTCCGCGCCAGCGCCGGCTCCGAGAGGACGGTGCGCATCGGCTCCCTCCGTCGCCAACGGCGACAACGTCAACGCTGCACCTCCTCACCTCCCGCAGCGGACGAGATTCGGCCGGATCTGTGACCACCGGTGAGGAGAGAGATAGAGTGGACACTGTCATCTTCTTTTGATATGGAGAGGGTGAGAGAGCTAGACGCGAGAAACTCTATAAAACAAGAGGCTATAATGGAGTAAAAAATCTCTTGATAGCAGTGGTTTTAAATAGAATACGCGCGTTCCCGGAAAAAAGAAACAAAAACTGGCGGACAATTTTTTAAGGGTCTGTCTAGGACACATCTAGATGTGACATAGTTATGTCACGTATAAGTTGATGTCCACTCTATTTGTGGTCTATTTTTCTTGTCCTAGTTTTTTTTGTTTCTTGTTGCTACATTATATACTTTTGGGAGCTTAGATGTGATATCCTTAAATAACATCTAGATGTGAATTAGACAAACTGATTTTCTAACGTACCAAGAAAGAAAACTCGATCAAAAACACGCCCCCACTTCCAGGTCGTGAGAGTCGTTGCGCACACACACATAGACATAGACATGCATATCCATGTTTACATAAAATTCCATTTCCATCTCCATCTCCAATCATATTTGTCCAACTGGCACATTATTTACGTTGTTAATTATATACGCAACAATATTAACGTACAACATCTCTTGTTTGCGCACGTCCGTACCGCTGCCACGGCCGGTCCTGATCAACCCGAACCCTCTTCATCACCCGCGCGTGCTTCCCACCCGAAACGGTCAGTGCCGCATTCATGCCCGGCCAGAGTGGACGCGACCTCTCACTAGTGCCGGCATTGAAGCGGCACGCCGGCTGAGAGAGCGTCGCCCGCGCCGGTTTCGGGTGCACGCGGCTGCTCCGCGTTCAAAGGTCGCAATAGCCGGCTACAACATGCATGTAAAAAGTTATTGGGAATCTGTGCTACAGCTAGCTGTCCTCCCCCAATTCATCAATCTCTTCCATTAGTGCTAGTAGTACTCCATGGCGCGATCCATCGACAAGCAGGCGGGAAAGTTATCGTATACTCGGTTTGCGGTGAGTGGCATGCCGAGCGACCGTGTGGGGTCGAGCCGTTGAGGAGGGTGAGACACGAACACGACAGACGTGATTTAAACGTTGGTTTTGCTCGATGGCGTGATCCAACGAAACGAAACGTTGGTTTCTCTCCGTTTCCATTTTTTCTCCAGAAAAACGGAAACTTTCCACTCCATTTTCATTCCTATTCCAAGGTTGCCTCGTTACAACATTCCATCAAATACAAAGGAAAACTAACACACATGCTGATGCATCTCAATGATTCACAGATCATAGCCAATATTTACTTCACAACTAAAGAAAAAAGTTGTGAGAGCGTGTACGAAAGAAGAACTACTGATGGGGTCACTACGACTTAAACCCTAAACCCTAAACATGATTTAATTCCCTGGCCCGGTAGAACCTGTCGAAGGAAAGACGGCTGGCACCCTCGGATCATACGATGCTTTTGTGCAGTTCCACTAAAATCGACCTGAGCATCTC
Organism: Triticum aestivum; assembly: GCF_018294505.1. NCBI lineage: Eukaryota > Viridiplantae > Streptophyta > Magnoliopsida > Poales > Poaceae > Triticum > Triticum aestivum. The sequence goes on along the minus strand of NC_057795.1, from coordinate 288,278,365 downwards.
TGATGGCAAAGATATTAAAGAAGTGTGATTAGAATAATAGTACTGGCACTAGTTCATGAGACATAAACTCATCACAAGTAGAAGCCGGTAGAAGTAGAGAAAGATCGACATGAGATGGAGCTACGGCAGTGGAGCAAGCCGGCTCCAAAAGGAAGATTGACTACCTGGGACGTTAGGCTGTAGCTAGAAGGGTGGTTGGGACGTGGCATCGGCCCATACCGCGGTGATCCCCGATTGGTACGCACCGACTGTGGGTTTTCTCCCTCGCCGATGTCGACCGCGTCTACGCAGAACATTGTTCCCTTCCTCCAATTGCGGTATCAGGCCCGTCATTCTATGCTTGTGAAGAGAGCAACCTTAGCAAGAAGGCTTGTAGCTTAGGCTCCTGCGAGTGTATATATAGTGGTTTTCTTTTTCTCTCCATGTCAACCATTTTATATTGCGTACGTGTCATTCAAGAGTGAAATGATGGTTGCTTCTTCCGACTAACTTACTGTGTGATTTGACTACTCCTTAGTGGCCCCTACACGTACTCCCCCTACGTGTATGCAACAGTCATTCGTACACATGGACGCAAAAACGCGCGCGACGCCCTAATGCATGCATCTCTGAGCACACGACGGAACACACACGGTCACACTAAGTGCTCAACCTACACGTGCATGCACACACATACTCAGTCAGGGTGAGCTAGTGACCGTATAAACACCGGAAAATATATATATTGAGTGCAATGAGCGTATTACGAAGTCCACTGACCGTATTTTTACAAATATACAGTGACAGACAGTGTATTTATCTCGTTTGAAATTAAGCCATATTAACCGGAGAGGAGGAAGTATGGACTAGCATTACTTTGGTCTTGTTTGGATACTCTAACTCAGTTAGAGGTTAGAGTTAGATTCTAACCCTGAACTAACCGTGAACTAACTCTAGCGAAAGAGGTGTTTAGATGACAGGGTTAGATGGAGCGCATATACGATGAGGCACCTTCACGGGCATTGCAAGAGGGAGGGACGAAGAGGACGAGAAGCTTCGAGGAAGTGGTGAGGGATTTGCTGCGGCGAGAGCGAGAGAAAAATGTGTTTTTTAGTGCTCGAGAGAAGAACTAACCCAAACAAGCACCTCTTGGGTGGGTTAGATTTTTTGTATGGGTTAGATGGTTCTAACCCAAACTAACCCTCCTGTTTGGATACTTTTGGGTTAGTTGAGTACAAACTAACCCAAACTAACTCTAACCATGGACCCAAACAGGGCCTTTGTTGTGTCCCGTCAACTTGCCGAACGAGGAGAAGGTTGTAGGATGGGAGAAGCTTGCGCGCGGTGGCTCATAGGACAAGGAGAAACTTTTGACTAATGCAAGCTCTCCCTCGCTCAGGCGGTGGACGTGCAATAGTTAATTCAGTGTCAGATTTCCAGAAGCATACACTATACTACTAGTGCTACTATTGTTCGACGTCGCGAATAGGCGAACAGCCAAGCGCAAAGTTTACTAGTACTAGTACTACTACTATAGTCTATAAAGGTACGTACTATACTAGTACTAGGAACCGGATGGAGGAGCGTCTGCACTCTTATTATAATTTTAAAATGTGATAAAGCAATCTTCAAGACATTTGGTTCTCTTCGAGGGTTCTCGCATGTAATAATGGAAGTTGATTGCATGGAACACTCGCCACAATTCTCGCTTAATTCTGGCTCATATTCTGTTACAAATAGTAGTGCTCGGTAATATTTCCTCTTTTTTTGTTATTCAGCATGTAAACAGGTCAACAAACCTTGCGGCGCATCTTCGTGCGAACCGTGCTTGCTGCACTTTGAAGGTGGCCGAGAGCTGGCTTGATGAAACACCTTGCTTCCTACTTCTTTTTTTGCGGGGTACCTCGCTTCCTAGTGACCAACGTCTTGGCTGATCATCCTAAGAATGCTTATATATGAATAAAGCTCTCTCATTTACCCACAAAAAAAGATTAATCCATATTAACCGGAAAGGAGGGAGTATGGACTAGCACTACTTTTTGGTGCGTCCCGTCAACTCGCAGAACAAGGAGAAGCTTGCTGGACAAGGTGAAGCTCGCTTACGCCTTTTGACTAATGCAACCTACCCTCGGTGGACATGCATCGGTCCATTCGGTGTTAGATTGTCAGAGGCATACACTGTAGTACCCAACATGCGGAGTACCATCATTGTTCGACTTCACGAAGTGGCGAAGAGCCAAGCGTAGTAGTACGAGTAGTACTACTACTAGAACCGCATGGTAGAGCGTCTGTACTCTTATTTTTTTATCTCTGATAAAGTACACGTTTATTCCGGAGAAGGGCAGAAAACGGTAGCCCAACATGTAATGAATGATATCGATCAACCAACCATGCTCGAATATATCTTGGCCTCAATACGAGCCCGTCTATGTGTTCTCGCTCCTCATCTCTCTCAAGGAACGGCGGGTTGGCTCTTTGTCGTCAATTGAGATCGGTTTGCTCAGACTCCTGTCCCACATGTCAGTGATATGCCAAGAGGATGTGCGTTGACCGACTGGCCATACGCGTACTTGATTTTGCACCTTCATACTACTCCTCCCTCCGTCACAGTTTACAGGGCGCGCTTCATTATGATGCATTTCTCTCAATGCATTTCCACCACCAGAGAGACTTTAGACGCGTTTGGTTTAATGCTCAATTAATTAGGGCATGGTAACCGCAATCAAGTCCACAATTTTCTCTCCATGTACTCTGTACTAATACGGAGTGTAGTAAGTGCATGCATGTGTGTACCCAGGGTGGAAGCACAACATGCATGTGTGTACGCATTATTCCCTCTAGTAATAGACGCCGGGCTATAACTACCAATGCTATTTTTCAGGCCGATCGCTAGTCGCCTTGGTCCCACAGATCTTTTTTTTCTGAAGCGCGTTGTATAAACAATGACGGATGGAGTAGTATGAGCGGATTCAAAGAAGAGCGTATTGATGGTTGCTTCTTCAGAGCAACTTACAGTGGGAAAGGTGGGGCTTACGATTTGACTGCTCATTACTCACTATTAATGTGGCGCAACGACCGGGCTGAGTCTCCCATGCGGTTGTGCACTACCCCCTCGGTTCTTAAATATACTCCGGAGTATATTTGTCTTTCTAGAGATTTCAACGAATGACTACTCAAATATTTGTCTTTTTAGAGATTTCAAATGGACTGGCACATACAGATGTATATACATATTTTAGAGTGTAGATTCACTCATTTTGCTCCGTACATAGTCACTTGTTGAAATATCTAGAAAGACGAATAGAATATTTAGGAACGGAGGGAGTACACATATGAAGCAAAATGAGTGAATCTACACTCTAAAATATGCCCGTTTGAAAGTAAAAAGACAAATATTTAGGAACGAAGGAGTATAATTTTGTGCATGGCACATGGACCCGGATGATGAAGAGGCTTCTCGCAATGCTATCAAGCTTCCATCATTTATTTACATAATTGACATACTATACAAATAATTTTCCAGCAAGACATGAAATTGTACAATGGTGTGAGCTTTCAGCTTTTGTTTCGCGTGTCTTGCCATCGATGCTCTTTCGGAAACAATAAAAAACTAACTTCCTTGCTAATGCATGTCAATTATTAGCAGATCAGAGCTAATAATTACATCACCACTAAAGACAAAGTTGCGAGAAGGTGTTAAATTAAAATTGATCCATGCTTTCATTGGCAGCAACGTCCCCCCAGCTCTATCTAAATCAACAAGGTATGTTGGGAAAAAAAGTAGCTGTCTGGAGCATGCAACATTCCGATCATTTTGTGCAGTTCCACTAAAATAGAGCTGAGCGTCCCTGTTCCAAAGATATTAAGTGCGATTATGATAATAGAGGACTGCTGATGAAACAATAAACACATAAATAGAAGCCGGTCACCTTTGCAGTCTCTCTTAAGACTAACTAGTTGGAGAAGATTAGGCTCGGAGTTGGATGAGGAGGGTAGAGCAAAACCAATCTCCCTTTGTGCAGTCACACTGAAATGTAGAGACGTTGCCCATGTGACATTTTAGTACAACTGTACAAAACACTCTTAAGAAAAAAGTGATTTGTGCAGTTCACCAAAAGGTCGCAATAGCAACGAGGTGAAATGGACAGCCCTGTTTGCAAAAAATAGGTTGAAAGGGAACAATTACTGGCCAATAACAGTTGATGACACATGTGACGACAATAAAGAAGCATATTCCTTGCCCTAAGGGAAGATAACAACATGGTTGTGTTTGTCTAAAATGGTGTGAGGACAAGAATGCAATATGGAAAGTACACTGGACGAGCTACGTTTTGGGCAAAGAACTATGGAAGATCCACATGCAGCGACGTGGGAAGACGGGCAGTGGAGCAAGGCCGGAGAGGATACCTGGAGGTCGTCGGGATGTAACTAGGTGAGCGGCGGCGGGCGGAATCTGCGAGCAGGTGGCGTAGGCCCTGCCGCGTCGGAGCTTGGTCAGAGAGAACAGCGCGTACCACAGATCGGGACGTGCTGCCTCGGCGCCATTGAATGGAGAAACGATGCACTTCCTCCCTTTCCCCCGGCGGACGGGATGCGGCCGGATCAGTGGCCAACGGTGAGAGAGAGAGAGAGAGAGGCCACCGCACTCCCTTTCCCCCCAGCGGACGGGATGCGACCGGATCAGTGACCAACGGTGAGAGAGAGAGAGGCCACCGCAGCCTTGTGTGAGATACTCTGAAGAGCGACAAACTAGGCACACAAGGCTCCATTGTATATAGTGAGCGGACTACCTTTTCCTTCGTAAAAATCATTTTATATTCTCTGTACGTGCCATTGAGCGCTATAACTTTATTTAAAAATAACGTGGCAACGCATCAAGTGGAACTTTGTTTCGTGCAGGCGTGGTACACGACCTCCCTAGGTAAACAACCACTATAGGCATTCAAATTAGCACGTGGGCTGCCATTTTGTAAAGAAATGAGCTCCATCGTGTACCTGCGCAGATGTGGCTGGGCACGAAGCGTGAGTACGTGCATGGTGCACCTATTCTCTTCTTGTATACGTACACCACCTACGTGGGGTTGTGTGAGAAAGATACAAACCTAGAGAGATATAGTGTGTGGGTTCTTGAGAGTT
>NC_057795.1:288247779-288272941 GCF_018294505.1 Triticum aestivum | reverse complement strand
GTCCTGGATATAACATATATATAGAGGGGGCGATCCACGAGAAGAGAGTGGAGGTATCATTGGCTTGAGGTGTCCATAGATTCGAAAAGAAGGATGATGTGTGTGTGTTTGCGCGCGCGATCGATAAAGAGTGCCATCGAATTTGTGTGTGCCCACGTCAAAGATATAGAGTGGCTGGCCTACTGGAACGTGAGAGGGGACATGTGCGGTTTGTCTCTGTGGCATGGATACCTACCTGCAGCGCTCGACTATCGGTGTGTGGTGGGGGAAGAGGTGGGCCCAATTAACTATAGAGGTACAATGGCTGGTATATGTGTGGAGGAGGAGAGAGGCCTACCTCATGTATTAAGGATATCGATCTGCCTCATGTATTAAGGGAGATCGATCGGCATCCATGCATATGTGCAGGAGAGGAATAAGGTTGGGAGAGAGATAGAGCTAGAGTGTTGGAGGGGTGGTAGTGGAGTTGCTTCTAACAGATGGTGGGTTAGGCTTGCTAGAAAAACGGAGGGCACGCCCGCAATATCAATAAGAGAGGAGATGGCTGCTTGTTGTCTGTGCACGTGCGTGTGCGAGACAGGTCAGGAGGCATGCACGAATGATGAGGGGGGACGATGTGGCTGTGGTAAGCAGACATAACTACATAGGAAGATCAATCGCCCTTTGTTAGAGAAAGGAGAGACATAACTTGTGAGGTACGTCGATCGATGGGGCGGGAGGGTAGTTAAAGTCGATCTAGGTATATGTTGGGAGATCGATCGGTATACATGCATGTGTGTGTTAGAAGCAAATGAGGCACGAGGATAAGGATAGAGAGAGAGGGATACATGTAGGAGGTGGTACGAGAGGCATACTATATCGAGCGGGGAGGAGTGTGCGAGTACGAGAACGATGAAAAGAGTGGTGGGAGTGAGGCATGGACGGTGACAAGAGAAGAGGGGAAGCTTGTGTTTGTGCTAGGCACACCTGGTTAGAGAGGTATATCGATCGATGTGTGCTGTAAAGAAGGAGCTGGGGGGCCTACACACACCGTGGGTGAACGACCTAAAGTGAAAATACGAATTTGCGCGATGGAGCTAGGGAATGCTGAGGGAGGGTGAGAGGGATGCGGGCGTGTGCATGCACAAGAGAAAGTTAGCGCTTGCTACAAAGATAAGAGGGTTTTGTGGGTGTAAAAGACGAATAGAGATCATATATACTTCATTATAAAAAGCGAATTCGGATATTTGAAGAATTTATCATAGTGTTTTAAACCGACGCATGTGTGAATATATATAACGGTGATACACATGGTGTGTTTATGAACATGTTATACTACATTTAATATATTTTATCTCTATGCTTATAAAAAATGGAGTTGTTGATGATGGTGTGCCTGCCATCCTGCATTATAGGCCGTCCGATTTATATGTGGCGGATAGCAAGGAAACTATGATGGTTGAAGTTGGCAACAATCATGATTGTAGATTCTTATTGAAATAGAGAAACAAATTCAAATTTAGTTCAAAAATTAGCGGTAGTATAGACATTTGGAATGCACTAAAATGTTGGTATGAGTAGGTTACATGCATTATACAGCAAGCGAAAAAATTTAATCGGACATAACATGGATTCATACTCCCTCCTTCCATCTATATAGGCTGTAATGAGATTTTTAAGACCGCCTTTGACTATTGACAAGATTAATAGTACATGACATGCACAATGAGAAAATTATATCATTGAAAGAACCTTTCACGGACGAAGTTAACGGTGTGCTTTGTGTAAGTTGCATGTCATATATCATTGCTCTAATATTTGGTTAAAGTTAGCATCGAAAAACGCATTAGGCCCTATATAGATGGAAGGAGGGATTAGCTTTGAATAGAATTTGTATAGTAAAACGGGGCAAGACTCTCTTTGTGTGGTGTGAATAGTTTTATTTTTTTCGTTTTGTTTTTGGTTGAGGGAAGTGCGAATTGATTTGGTACGTACACGTACAATATTACTACACGATAGGCTTGTCCCTAAAATTCAACCCGCGTCTTGTTATATCCCAAAAATTCAGATATCGTGCTCCCAAAACCGGCGCCTTCACAACTCGCGCCTCGTTATCCTGAAATTATAATGCACGTGAAAACTCCCTCCAACTGCCAAATCCGGACACGCAAAATCCAGCTTCTAACCCTGAGCCAAAAGGGCCGCTAGTTCAAATCGGTGGGGGGTACTTTTGTAACACACCCTACATTTTGGACAAGTGCGTCCCTAAGTCATGCTTCACCCCCTCCCATCGCCCCCTTTTCGCCATTTGCAATCCCAGGCCGCCATAACCTCTCCGCTCCAGCCGCGAAACCCCACCCTCCTCCGTCCGCCACGTCACCACTGCCCAGCCGGAGCCTCTTCCCCGATGACGTCGTCCACCGCAACAGCTCGATGTCCCTCGTCCACCTCCCCAGATGAGGATCCGTCATCCATCTCGTCGTCCCGCCGATTCAGCCTCCCCGTCCTCCACCTCCAAGGAGCTGCTCCGATGATCTCCTCGTCTATCGTGGCTGCTCCATCCCCACATCGCCACCTCAACCTGCTCCACTGAAACCGCATCATCCTCACCGACTCCTCGGACGAAGCCGAGGCCTACTCGATGCCACCAAAGAGGTTGTACACTCATTGCATCGCACCTTCTCCTTAACTCGACCTCCCGGCACCGACGGTGCTCCACCCCGCACCCCCATGGAGCGGCTACCTTGAAGCCGGCTCCGCGGGTGACATCTCCACGGCGGCTCTCCCCCAGTGCGAGGCCCCTTCGGCGGCGGCGGCCATACCAGCCGGATCTGCTGCTGCTACTCCGGCTCTCGCTCGCTCGCTCGCCTGCTGCTGCTGCTCCGGCTTTCGCTCGATCGCTCGCTCGCCCAGCTGCTGCTCTCCCCCTCGCTTGTGCTGCTGCTCTGCTCCGATTAAGCCACACTTCAGTCGACTGAATCGACTTTTGGGTCAGTCGATTTTCAGGGGTTGGGGGGGGCTCACCGGAGTTAAGAAAGAACCACCCGCAGCGGGGACGGGGACTCGCCGGAGAGGTACCCCACTATCTATCTTAGGTTTCAGGGTGGGGGCGGGGGGCCTAGAGGGATGGCCGGGGCAGCGGTGGCGAGTTGTTTTGGGGCGGCGAGGCGGCGCTGGGGCCGACGGTTCGGCCGGTGGTGGCAGGCGGCTCAGGGGGGTTCAGGTTGAAGATGAACTGCAGGCCCTCCCTAAACTACATGTCAAGTGCCTCTCTGCTACCATTGCGTTCAGTTTCGACAGTAGCATTCAGATTCCACAGTAAATTCAGTTTCGGCAGTTAAGTTCAGGGTCAACAGTTTTTAATTCATCTGTTGTAGTCAGGTGGTTTTTGGTGATGTTAATTTTACATCCATTTTACATCATCTATTGGAGATGCTATTAGAATCCCACTTGAGATTGACGATGTCTGTCTTGTGCTGCTTCAGCCTTGATGTCTTACGGCTCACTGGAGCTGCTCCAACGACAGAACGATCCATCACAACAGAGCAGTGCCCTGGACGACGTCTATAGATTCCTCAGATCTTCCTCCACACCTCAGACAGTCACCTCTGCCTCAACTGCTTCAGCGACCAACCCAATGATGCTCAGGTCGACACGGCTATGGCAAAGAGGTTGTACACTTGTTGCACCACTTATTACTATACATTCACGTCGATCCATTAGGGCTATTTTGGTGGAACGGAAAAACGTCGATCCACTAGTTTTTACCATCACTCTAAATTTCTGCATGCTCTCCTTACATAATCTCACCATATTTTTTTCGTATGCATGTCAGATATTATACACAGTCATGCTGAACATGTAGAGAAGAAGAGAAGAGTTTTGCGCGGCAATACAATGTCATGCAGACATCGCTCCATGGTGGGTTCAATGTCAAACCCTCCCCACCCCTCTCCATATTGTAATCCAGAGGAAGATATCTGTTCTGAGGCGGATTCAGACGCCACTGACCACTCCTATTTACCCCCAAGGTGTTTGCTCTACCTTGGCATGATGATGTTAGTCATATCATGCATATGTTGCCTTGCAGTGCCTACTTTTTACATCATATATGTCATCTACTTAGTTTAGACATGTTCTGTAATGCCACCTGTTTAGTTTCTATATCATATATGGGAATTATGTAGTCTCATGTCTTTTAGCCAGCCATAATATATGTGAAATGTGCAATGCCATCCTGTTTAACCAGGCATCATATATTTGAATGATATCTTGCCCATCCTTTTCTTCATTACATTTCCATTTGTCGACAATGTTTGTACATTAAACTACTCTTCCTGTGAATCAGCCATTTGGGTGGGAGATGGAAAACTCTGGAGTGAAAACAAGGCCTTCAGAGCAGACAATGCTACCTGTCGAAGCAGATCTCTTGTTAGGTCCCGATAGCTCCTCAGAGATAGATTCAGAGACAGATGACCACTCCTATTCCCCCACTGAGGTGTATGCTCTAACTTGGCACGGTTATACTGCTCATATCATGCATATAGTGTCTTGCATTGCATAGTTTAGAGATCATATACACAATATTCAACACCATGTTCTTAGTTCAGACATCATATCGAATGCCCTCTGTTTAGCATATAAATCACATATGTGAATTAAATGATGCGATCCTGATTACTTAGATAACATGTAGGTGAATTATGTCATGCGATCCTGGTTAGTTATTCATCATATCTTTGAATTATGTTATGCTATGCTATCCAGTTTAGATAGACATCATATATGTGAAATTATGTCATGCTATCCGTTTTAGTTAAACAATATACATGTCAACTATTTCATGCCCTCTTTTTTCCACACTATCTATTGCATCTGTCTCTCATACAATGTCTGTACATTCAACTATGTTTCCAGTTTATCGGCCATTTGAATTGGAGCGGGTGATGCCAGTATCTAGCAGAATAAAAACACGGTCTTCAAATAAAACAGTGCTACCTCTTGGTGGAGATAGCACCACGGTTGTACATGCACAAGAACCAGCCCTACCACACATAATCCAAACTCTCGCAGATTGTACCCCTACTGCGATGGAAAGAGAACCAGCTTCACCCAATCTAACCCCAACCCCAGCCGATAGTAACCCAGTTCCTATTGACACAACACCATCTCCACCACAGAGCTCCCAAACAAGAGCAGTTAGTAAGGCAGCTCCAGTGTCCAAAGGGCCAGTACTATCACGGCGAACCCCAACTTGACCAGTTAGTACGCCTATTCGTGTGGAGGAAGCACAACCAGCCAGTCGTAGTTTAGCATCTATCACATTTGATGTTGTTAAATCGTATGTGCGTATCTTCCCATCTTGGAAATATTATACTGAAGATGATGGAAAATGCTAGTTGCAGGTGTTTGTCCAGGAGTTATGTGTAAGTAATGTTATTCATGGCAATTACTTTGCTTCGTCCCATACATCCTACCTCCATGATGGTTATAATACAACAAATTTTCCCATTTTTCTCTATAGAGAAGGACCGATTTGGAAACTCAGGATGAGGTAACCTGTGCTAATACCTCTGCTATCTTCAAGAATGCTTGGTGGCAGTATCGGAATTACCTGAAGAAAACGTACTTCACCGACAAAGAAACTCATCAAATTCCCTTACGTTCTCCTCAGACACATTTACTGGACGATGGCTGGGAACGCCTTGTTTTGTACTGGTCCTGAACCAAGAATGTGGTAAGGTCTATGAGCTCATTTTCTATTTTTAAGTATTTTATTCTTGTGTTTTACTGTACTCTGTTCATGTAGAACAAGTGCCTAAACCTGAAGAACAACTGTTCTAATTTAAGATTCCATTGCTATCATAGTTCAAAAAAGCGTTAGGCGTTAATTGTGCGTTTTGCCACCGCCTTGTGCTTTACTGACCAAAGTGCATGTTTATGCGTAGTTATGCACAGATTATGCGTAGTTATGCGCAATGCATTTTGCCAATGCCTAGAGCCTAGGCGCGCTTAAGCGCTCGCTTAGGCGCGCCTATTTTAACTATGATTGCTTTGCTCTTGTATCACTGTATTTACTCATACAAACTTATTTTTAAATTGAAGGATCCAATCGAAAACTCCAATGGCACAGCAGGTATGTTCACGCATGTTTCTTTAACAGGTTTGCTCTTATCAGTAGCTCTGTTGATTTCAATTTCAATTGTGTATAGAGTTGACTTTCATATCATGCACATTACTAGCATCACAACAGAGCCAATAGTGTTATTGTACATGTAGACCCATGGTACCCATCTGAAATCTTGTTGTGTCGTGTAGTTTCCCACGCTTTGTATTCTTTCACTGCTGCTTTGTCTTGAACTGATATGATTTGAACCGTGTCTCTATTTTGATTTGGCAAGACAATGCAGTGACCATAGGACATAGATATATGTTTGTTTGATGCTTTTATTATGTACTAGTACTTGGCAATGGAAGACTTGGTAGTTTAATCCTGTCCACCTTACTAATGAACTGGTTCACCAAAATGAGTTTCATATACTAGTACATGCTAAACTTGTTCTGTGTCTGCTTGTTTCTTCTTTTAAAATGCTGACAGAATATTGGGGAAGAGTGCCTTATTAAGCAATGGCAAAGGAAGTAATGCAGATAAGGTTCAGGATAGTGACACATCCTCGTTGGTCTCCAACAAAGCTGATAAAACAGCTAAGGAAGACTATCTTGAAGACAGCGAGACAACACCAAAGTCCTGTCTTGGTTTAGTGTTCGAGTTACTGGACACTACCGCTTGCACAAGCTATTCAAACTCATTGTCTGAATCAGTTTGGTTTCTTGAGTCTCAACTACAAGCTGAAAGACATCAATCAGCTGTGCTGCGACAAGAAGCGGAAGGACTGCGGAAGTCCCTGGAGCATTCAGATGCATACTTTCTGGTGCAACAACAAGCGTTGGAGGATTTTAGCGCCAAACATGACAAAGCTAATCAGCTTGCTAAGCTTATTGCCAGCGTGGTGGATACCCAGGATAACGTTTCTTGAGCTCTTCTAAATTTTTTTCAGTTATGCTCTTGTTTTACTGCCGCATTTATTTACACTGGTGGCCAATTTTGACGGCCAGTGTATGTAATATGCTGCTTTGTTCCCTATATTTGCACTGGTGGCGAACTTTGATGCCCAGTGGATGTAATATGTGTAATAGCGGTAATAGGCTAGCCTTAATTGCTTGCTTATTTATTTCCTTATTGTCTTGTTTAGTTGTTTGCTTGTAGTCATTGCAGTTCTTTTTCTGTGTTTTTCTAGTGGCCACAATAGCCTATTTTTGGTAACTAGGCCAAAATAATCATGGCAACACACGGACTGTTGTAACCATGGGCCTCATGCAGGCTGTATGATCCATGGGCCTTCGTCCGACCGTAGGACCATTGGCCTTCTATACGGGTCATAGGATCCATCGGCCTTCTATACGGGCCTTAGGGTCCATGGGCCTTCTACGGGCCGTAGGGTCCATGGGCCTTCTACGGGCCATACGATCCATGGGCCTTCTACGGGCAGTACTATCCATGGGCTCATACGGGCCGTAGGATCCATGGGCCTTCTACGGGGCGTATCATCATTTCGCCAATCATGGGACGTACTATTCGTGGACCATAACGGCCGTTATTAGGCCGTATTTGATAACTCTATGAAAACAGCCCAACGGGTTTTGTGACATGAAAACGGCCCAACGTATTAACGGTCCGCAAACGGGCCGACTCTAACGACGGGCTGAATTTGGCCCACAAGCAGAAAATGACAGTAACGGGCCGTATGTAATCGAATGCTGCAAATGAGCCCAAGAATCAATGGGCCCTGAGAAGGCCGAAAGATAACTTGGGCTGGAAACGGCCCAATGGAATAACGGGCCGTTAATTGGTATAAAGTGATACACTGTTCATTACGGGCCAGTTTCACCACGGGCCGTTAATGGGCCAAGAGTTACAAAGGTCCTCATATCGGCCAAAAGAAGTCATGGGCCACACATGGGCCGGAAGTTAAAACGGGCTGAATCATATTGGACGGCCCAGATGACGCTACTAGTCCTAATTCGGATAGGGCGTAACGGGCCCTGGGTTAGCGGGCCGTAAATGGGCTATATGCGAACATGCCATTTACAGGATTTCCGTGGGTTGGGCCGCCACCTTTTGACCAAGTCAAACGGGCCGGCCTTTTCACAGGAATGGGTCTCTGTTGGGTCGTGCCACGTGTCGCCGTATCATAGGCGACTTCGGTCCAATGAACGGATGACATCTGTCCCAACGGTGAGCCGACACGTGTTTCCTCCAGCCAATGATGATTTTACACGTGGAAAATCCCCATTGGTCGGGGCTGTTAACGGGTTATCGGATCCAAAACCCGACCCGATAGCTTAACGGCGTTCCGTTATGGTGGATGCCACGTGTCGGTCACCCTTGACGAAAGCACTTCTGTGATGCCCAATTTATCGTCATGGAAGTGGACACTTCTGTGATGATAATTTTGGTAATGTCATGGAACACTTCTACGACAGCATAGGTATGACTATCTTGATTCTGTCATAAATTTGTCATGGATGTACATGCATGACAAAAATTGCGACCTACTGTGACAAAGACGTATCATCACAGAAGTGTATTTTTTTGTAGTGTTGGTCCCAATGAGTTTGGGTACCATTTTGTTTGTGTTGTTGTTCTAGGAATAATTGGAGATGCATTGGATACTCGGCTCATTCAAAAGGAAGGTGTTGTCACCATGTGCTTATTGGAGTCAAGCTAGGACGATCAATGAACTACTTTCTACCTTCAATTGGTTTCTACTACATCCTTCCAATGCTATCTCGGTAACAAGTATCATCATCTACTACATGCACACATTTATTGCATCAACCGTGTGTAGGTTGTATCATGGCATGTTATTCATTCTTTCTTGTGATATTTGTTTCCTTTCTCAAAGCATCCCAACAATGATCTCTTGTTGCTAGCTGTGATGTCTTTGATGGTTGTGTGGTAGGAATTCATTTATATACAATAAGACCATATCTAGCCATGTGCTATGCTTCCAAGCAAATATTTTATTGGTATATCTATGACTTCCTTTTGGATATCTTGTTCCTTCGTGTTGTAACTATTCCGGGTGTACATCCTTCTTTGTAGATATATATCATCATGATTTCATCTATCTAGAATCTTATACACTTGAGAGAAGTTGCATATCTAGATGATATCCTTTCTTTCACGTCCACCTTGTCTTTCTTTTGTTTTTTTTCTTTGGTGGCTCCATGAAAGCTTTTGCCTTGAGTGTGTGTCTTATCTCGTTGCATCTTGATGCACTCTTGTGTGGTGAAGATTATTTTCCTCATGCTTATCTCTATGAGGCTTTTTCCATCTTGGTATCCCTCGTCTTGATGAGGCTTTCATCTTCTATCTTCACCATGGGTTGTCACAAGTGTTGGTTATTATTTTTACATTTTTGTGTGCTTGTGAACCCTTTTGCTTGGTGTGTGTGGGGAGGACATGTCATGCACCGTGTATCTCATTTACCCAAGACTATGTTGATGCTTTATGCTCATCCTTATATTAGTCTTCTCAAGTGCTTTGTCATGACTCACACACATCATTTTGGATCAGCCTATTCTTAAGTTGCCTCTTTTACATGTTGCTCAACCATGTGCTTGTTTCAAGTGCTAGGCTTTGTTTCCTATATGCTCACTTGCACTGGTTGTGAGTTTCTATTGATTTTGGGGGAGCTATGATCCTATTTTGTGCACATCGTATCCAATACAAATACTCTTATTTGTGCACAAATCATGGGGAGCTTCTCTAGTTTCTTTAGAACACTCCTCTGCTCATATCATAATATCATTCATTCTTGTGGCTCATAGGATCCTTGGTCTAGTTGGTTCAGTTGATTTCCTTTGATTGCTTTCTTCAATTGGTATATTTTGACTGCGTCATTGCTTGTGCCTCAATATAGTTTGTGTTCCTCCAAGTATTTACCTTTGGGTATGTGTATTGCATTCCACTCTCTTGTTGAGAAATACACAATTTATGGAGGACCACAATTTATATTGGCCTTCTTAGATTTTCGCCCATTTTGGCAATCGATGCCAATGTGGGGAGAAGTTTCAGAGAGTTTTGTGGAGAAGTTTAGAGAGTTATCTCCTCTTGCTTTGGTTTTGTTCCTTAGCATTTGCATCTCATCCGCATGCACTATTGGTTGTTGTATTGCATGATGATGCATAATTCCTTATATAAACTCTCTTGAAAGTGATTGTCATCAGTTACCAAAATGGGGGAGATTGAAAGAACATGCGGTGCCCCCATGGTTAGTTTTGGTAATTGATGACAATCTCTATGGACTAATGGTTGTCTTGAGTTATATTTGAAGGATTTGTCCATAGGCTTCTCTTGAAGTCCATGTGTTGGTTTCAAGGAGTTTATGAGTTGACCAAGGTGCTATTAAGGAATTATCCAAAGATTGGTCATGTGAGTGTTGATCTTATTGCAAGCATGTCTTGAAGAAGAAGATTGTGTGATGATTCATGTTTACCTTCAAGACATCATCCAAATGAAGAGAGTTGGAAAGATTCAAGGTTGATCAAGACTAAGTCAAGAGTGAATCCAGTTGATCAACTCACAAAGCATAGAAGATGTACCAAGAGGGATCAAGTGATCCCATGGTATGGTAAGCATTGTCCATTGCACTTTGTGTACTATCCCATGGTCTATGTGAGAGTTCTATGTGGGGTTAGGTACGTGTCCATGGGCCTGTGTCAAGAGGAAGTGATCATACAACCCATGGAAAGGATGATATCAAGTGGTGATTGTCATCAAGATTGCCGTGTGCAACTTCAAGTGGAGCATCATGAAGAGATCAAGTGCTTGAATCTTGCCATCCATTGTGGTGTCAATGGACTTGTGAAGATGTGCAAAAGAGTGGCTCACCCATAGTGGACTATGGGGGAGCAATCATCTAGTCTTCATCGAGCCAACACAATCAAGAAAGGTGGTCCAACTTGAGGGAGTCAAGATCGTCATCATCTAGCTCAAGTGGACCATGTGCAAGGCAAAGGTTTTCCCTTGATAGGTTTTCTATTTTACCGGTCTCGTGGTGGTAGTTGGGAGACCGGGTTATAGGATTGTTTGCCGTACTGCTACGTCTTGAGCTTGCGTAGGTTTTCCTCGAAGAGAAGAGGGTGATGCAGCAAAGTGTAGCGTAAGTATTTCCCTCATTTTTGAGAACCAAGGTATCAATCCAGTAGGAAGCTCCTCAAAAGTCCAACGCACCTACACAAATAAACTGAGAACTCGCAACCAATGCAATAAAGGGGTTGTCAATCCCTTCACGGCCACTTGCAAAAGTGAGATCTAATAAAGATAGTATGATAAGATAGATACATTTTTGGTATTTTATGATATAGATGCAAAAAGGTAAAGATGCAAATAAAAGTAGATTGAAAGAAAATATGATGAGAGATAGACCCAGGGGCCATAGGTTTGACTAGAGGCTTCTCTCAAGATAGCATAAGTATTACGGTGGGTGAACAAATTACTATCGAGCAATTGATAGAAAAGCGCATAGTTATGAGATTATCTAGGCATGATCATGTATATAGGCATCACGTCCATAACAAGTAGACCGACTCCTGCCTGCATCTACTACTATTACTCCACACATCGACCAACTCCTGCCTGCATCTAGAGTATTAAGTTCATAAGAACAGAGTAACGCATTAAGCAAGATGACATGATGTAGAGGGATAAACTCATGCAATATGATGTAAATCCCATCTTGTTATCCTCGATGGCAACAATACAATACGTGCCTTGCAACCCTTTCTGTCACTGGGTAAGGACACCGCAAGATTGAACCCAAAGCTAAGCAGTTCTCCCATGGAAAGAAAGACCAATCTAGTAGGCCAAACCAAACTGATAATTCGAAGAGACTTGCAAAGATAACTCAACCATACATAAAATAATTCAGAGAAGATTCAAATATTATTCATAGATAAACTTGATCATAAACTCACAATTCATCCGATCTCGACAAACACACCGCAAAAAGAGTTTACATCGAATAGATCTCCACAAGAGAGGGGGAGAACATTGTATTGAGATCCAAAAACAGAGAAGAAGCCATCTAGCTAATAACTATGGACCCGTAGGTCTGTGGTAAACTACTCACAACTCATCGGAGGGGCAAAGATGTTGATGTAGAAGCCCTCCATGGTCGATTCCCCCTCCGGCAGAGTGCCGGCGAAGGCTCCAAGATGGGATCTCGCAGATACAGAAGGTTACGGCGGTGGAAATTGAGTTTGATGGTGCCCCTAGATGTTTTCGGGGTACGTAGGTATATATAGGAGGAAGAAGTACATCGGTGGCTGCCCGAGGGGCCCATAATACAGGGGGCGCGCCCTACAGGGGGGCCCTATCTCGTGGGGCCCTGGGAAGCTTCTTGACTTGCACTCCAAGCTCTCCGGATCATGTTCGTTCCAAAAATCATGCTCCCAAAGGTTTGATTCCGTTTGGACTCTGTTTGATATTCCTTTTCTTCGAAATACTGAAATAGGCAAAAAAACAACAATATGGGGTGGGCCTCTGGTTAGTAGGTTAGTCCCAAAAATGATATAAATGTCTAAAATAAAGCCCATAAACATCCAAAAGGGGTAATATAATAGCATGGAACAATCAAAAATTATAGATACGTTGGAGACGTATCAAGCATCCCCAAGCTTAATTCCTGCTCGTCCTCGAGTAGGTAAATGATAAAAAAATTGATGTGGAATGCTACCTAGCATAATTCATAATGTAATTTTCTTTATTGTGGCATGAATGTTCAGATCCAAATGAATACAAAATAAAAGTTCATATTGACATAAGAAATAGTAATACTTCAAGCATACTAATCAAAGTAATCATGTCTTCTCAAAATAACATGGCTAAAGAAAGTTATCCCTACAAAATCATATAGTCTGGCTATGCTCTATCTTCATCACACAAAGTATTTAATCATGCACAACCCCGATGACAAGCCAAGCAATTGTTTCATACTTCAATAATTTCAAAAAAAATCAACTTTCATGCAATATATGAGCGTGAGCCATGGACATAGCACTATATGTGGAATAGAATGGTGGTTGTGGAGAAGACAAAAAGGAGAAGATAGTCTCATATCAACTAGGCGTATCAACGGGGTATGGAGATGCCCATTAATAGATATCAATGTGAGTGAGTAGGGATTGCCATGCAACGGATGCACTAGAGCTAGAAATATATGAAAGCTCAACAAAATAAACTAAGTGGGGTGCATCCAACTTGCTTGCTCAAGAAGACCTAGGGCACTTTTGAGGAAGCCCATCATTGGAATATAAAAGCCAAGTTCTATAATGAAAAATTCCCACTAGTATATAAAAGTGAAAACATATGAGACTCTCTAACATGAAGATCATGGTGCTATTTTGAAGCACAAGTGTGGAAAAAGAGATAGTAGCATTGTCCTTTCTCTCTTTTTCTCTCATTTTTTCTTGTCTTCTTTTTTTTATTTTCTTTGGCATTCTCTTTTTTTTATTTTTTTATTTTTGGCCTTTCTCTTTTTTTTCTTTTTTTTTCTTTTTGTAATGTCCGAAGTCTCATCCTGACTTGTGGGGGAATCATAGTCTTCATCATCCTTTCCTCACTACGACAATGCTCTAATAATGAAGAACATCACACTTTTATGGATTTACAACTCAAAGCTAGAACAAGATATGACTCTATATGAATGCCTCCGACGGTGTACCGGGATATGCAATGAATCAAGAGCGACATGTATGAAAATTATGAAGGTGACCTTGCCACAAATACAATGTCAACTACATGATCATGCAAAAAGCAATATGACAAAAGTAATGCGTGTCATATGAACGGAACGGTGGAAAGTTGCATGGCAATATATCTCAGAATGGTTATGGAAATGCCATAATAGGTAGGTATGATGGCTGTTTTGAGGAAGGAGTATGGTGGGTATATGGTACCGGCGAAAGTTGCACGGTACAAGAGACGCTAGCAATGGTGGAAGGGTGAAGGAGTGCGTAGAATCCATGGACTGAACATTAATCAAAAGAACTCATATACTTGTTGCAAAAATTTAGAAGTCATCAAAAATCAAAGCACTAGGCGCATGCTCCTAGGGGGATAGATTGGTAGGAAAAGACCATCGCTCGTCCCCGACCGCCACTCATAAGGAAGACAATAAATAAATAAAATTGTGCTCCAACTTTATCACAAAGCGGTTCACCATACGTGCATGTTACGGGAATCACAAACTTCAACACAAGCATTCTTTAAATTCATAATCACCCAACTAGCATGACTTCAATATTACTACCTCCATATCTCAAAACAATTATCAAGGATCAAGTTGATCATAGCATCCAATTCACTTTCTATGATAGTTTTTATTATACCCAACTTGGATGCTCATCATTCTAGGACCAACTTTTAAGATCATAGCAAATACCATGTTGTTCTAAAAGACTCTCAAAATAATATAAGTGAAGCATGATAGACTAGCAATTTCTTCAAAATTAAGACACCACCGTGCTCTAAAAGATATAAGTGAAGCACTAGAGCAAAAACTATCAAGCTCAAAAGATATAAGTGAAGCACATAGAGTATTCTAGCAAATCCTAATCAAATAGGATTCTCCCAAAAGGTGTGTACAGCAAGGATGATTGTGGTAAACTAAAAATCAAAGACTAATATAATACACGACGCTCCAAGCAAAACACATATCATGTGGTGAATAAAAATATAGCTCCAAGTAAAGTTACCAATGAACGAAGACGAAAGAGGGGATGCCTTCCCGGGGCATCCCCAAGCTTAGGCTTTTGGATATTCCTTAATATCTTGGGGTTCCATGGGCATCCCCAAGCTTAGGCTCTTGCCACTCCTTATTCCATAGTCCATAAAAGCTTTACCCAAAACTTGAAAACTTCACAACACAAAACTCAACAGGAAATCTTATAAGCTCCGTTAGTGAAAGAAAACAAAACCACCACATAAGGTACTGCAATGAACTCATTCTTTATTTAATTTGGTGTTAAACTTACTGTATTCCAACTTCTTTATGGTTCATATACTTAATTACTAGCCATAGATGCATTGAAATAAGCAAACAACACACGAAAAACAGAATCTGTCAAAAACAGAACAGTCTGTAGCAATCTGTAACTAACGCAAACTTCTTGAACTCCAAAAATCGTACCAAAATAGGAAGTCCTGGACAATTTGTTTATTGAACAGCAGAAAAAATAATCAACGCAAAATCATGTTTCTGTGATTTAAAAAAATTATATTCGTGCACGCAAAGTTTCTGTTTTTTAGCAGAATCAAATCCACTATCATCGTAGGTTATCCTATAGGTTCTACTTGGCACAAACACTAATTAAAAGATAAAAACACATCTAAACAGAAGGTAGATGCAAGATTTATTAAATAACAGAAAGGAAAAATATTGGGTTATCTCCCAACAAGCGCTTTTCTTTAAAGCCTTTTTAGCTAGGCATTGAGATTTCAATGATGCTCACATGAAAGACAAGAATTGAAGCACAAAGAGAGCATCATAAAACATGTGAAAAACACACTTAAGTCTAACATACTTCCTATGCATAGGCATCTTGTAATCAAACAAATTATCAAGGCAAGCAAAAACTAGCATATGCAAGGAAGAACAAAGAGATGATAGCAATCTCAACATGACGAGAGGTAATTTAGTAACATGAAAACTTCTACAACCATAATTTCCTTTCTCATAATAATTACATGTAGGATCATAAGCAAATTCAACAAAATAGCTATCACATAACATATTCTCAACACGATCCACATGCATGTAAAGTTGACACTCTTCCAAGATAGTGGGATTAACATTAACTAAAGTCATGACCTTTCTGAACCCACTTTTATCAAAAATATCATAAGATTGAACATACTCCAAATATGTGGGATCTAAAGTTGACAATATCCCAAAACCACTTTCAATATTATTGCAAACACTATTATCAATCTCATATTCATCATGGGGCTTAAATAAATTTTGAAGGTTATAAGAAGAAGAATCACCCCAATCATGATCATTGAAACAAGTAGTAGACATAGCAAAACTAGCCTCCCCAAGCTTAGGGTTTTGCATATTATTAGCACAACTGACATCAAGAGAATTTATAGGAAAATCATTGCAATCATGCTTTTTATTCAAGGAGTTATTGTGAATCTCTTCATAAATTTCTTCATCGTAATTTTCAGATTCACAAATTTTAAGCAAAGCTTCATAAAGATTATCTAGCGCACAAAACTCACTAGCAATTGGTTCATCATAATTGGATCTCTTAAAAAGATTGGCAAGCGGATGAGGATCCATAGATCTTAAGTTCTCTGTTTAGCAATAAATAAGCATCTAATCCAACCAAACGAGCAAATGAAAGGGCAAGCAAAAGAGAGAAGAAGATTGGGAAATAGAGGGCGAATAAAATGACAAGGGTGAAGTGGGGGAGAGGAAAACGAGAGGCAAAGGGCAAATAATGTAAATGCGAGGGAGATGGGTTTGTGATGGGTACTTGGTATGTCTTGACTTGAGCGAGGACCTCCCCGGCAACGGCGCCAGAAATCCTTCTTGCTACGTCTTGAGCTTGCGTTGGTTTTCCTCGAAGAGGAGAGGGTGATGCAGCAAAGTGTAGCGTAAGTATTTCCCTCAGTTTTGAGAACCAAGGTATCAATCGAGTAGGAGGCTCCTCAAAAGTCCCATGCACCTACACAAACAAACTGAGAACTCGCAACCGTCGCAATAAAGGGGTTGTCACTCCCTTCATGGCCACTTGCGACAGTGAGATCTAATAAAGATAGTATGATAAGATAGATATATTTTTGTTATTTTATGATATAGATGCAAAAAGGTGAAGATGCAAATAAAAGTAGATTGAAAGCAAATATGATAAGAGATAGACCCGAGGGCCATACGTTTCTTTAGAGGCTTCTCTCAAGATAGCATAAGTATTACGGTGGGTGAACAAATTACTGTCGAGCAATTGATAGAAAAGCGCATAGTTATGAGATTATCTAGGCATGATCATGTATATAGGCATCACGTCCATAACAAGTAGACCGACTCCTGCCTGCATCTACTACTATTACTCCACACATCGACCGACTCCTGCCTGCATCTAGAGTATTAAGTTCATAAGAACAGAGTAACGCATTAAGCAAGATCACATGATGTAGAGGGATAAACTCATGCAATATGATGTAAACCCCATCTTGTTATCCTCGATGGCAACAATACAATACGTGCCTTGCAACCCTTTCAGTCACTGGGTAAGGACACCGCAAGATTGAACCCAAAGCTAAGCACTTCTCCCACGGCAATAAAGACCAATCTAGCAGGCCAAACCAAACTGATAATTCGAAGAGACTTGTAAATATAACTCAATCATACATAAAAGAATTCAGAGAAGATTCAAATATTATTCATGGATAAACTTGATCATAAACCCACAATTCATCGGTTCTCGACAAACACACCACAAAAAGAGTTTACATCGAATAGATCTCCACAAGAGAGGGGGAGAACATTGTATTGAGATCAAAAAAGAGAGAAGAAGCCATCTATCTAATAACTATGGACCTGTAGGTCTGTGGTAAAATACTCACAACTCATCGGAGGGGCAAAGATGTTGGTGTAGAAGCCCTTCGTGGTCGATTCCCCCTCCGGCAGAGTGCCGGCGAAGTCTCCAAGATGGGATCTCGTGGATACAGAAGGTTATGGTGGTGGAAATTGTGTTTCGTGGTGCCCCTGGATGTTTTCGGGGTACGTAGGTATATATAGGAGGAAGAAGTACGTCGGTGGCCCCCCGAGGGGCCCACGAGACAGGGGGCGCGCCCTACAGGGGGGTGGCCTATCTCGTGGGGCCCTCGGAAGCTTCTTGACTTGCACTCCAAGCTCCCCGGATCTCTTTCGTTCCAAAAATCACGCTCCCGAAGGTTTCATTCCATTTGGACTCCGCTTGATATTCCTTTTCTTCGAAATACTGAAATAGGCAAAAAAACAGCAATATGGGCTGGGCCTCCGGTTAGTAGGTTAGTCCCAAAAATGATATAAATGTGTAAAATAAAGCCCATAAACATCCAAAAGGGGTAATATAATAGCATGGAACAATCCAAAATTATAGATACGTTGGAGACGTATCACGCACTATCAAGGGGGGTTCTCAAGTTGGTAGCTTGATCATATCGTAAGTAGAGAGCTCAAACCATTGCATCCTTGCATCATGTTTCTTGGTTCTTCGTTGGTTCTCTTTGTGAGTCTTAGAGCTTATGGTCATCTTGATGACAAGCTTGAGTTAATCGAAAACGGAGTTCGCATGCGTCTTCTATGATGTTTTCGGTGTTGGAGGTTTTACCGGTCTTATCCGAGGAAGGGTTCTCGCCATTTTCTTATGGGCCTTTTCTCATTTGCTTCTTCTTGATATTTCTATCAATATTGCGTTAGCCCATGTCGTTAGCTTTCCAACAAACTTGGTTTCATTGAATTCGGAGTCCGTTTGCAAAATTTGTGGCTGTTTTGGTAAAGGCTGCAGCGGTACTACCGAGACTAGAGCCGTTGTAAATTTTTACTACTGCTCCAGAGCGGTATTACCACGGCTCCTGAGCGGTAGTACCGCTCCGGACCAAAATCTCGTGTTTTGCTCAGTGGAGGTAGGCACGGAAGTATTTTTTTAGTACTGCTCGCAAGCAGTAGTACCGCTAGAATTTGCGGTAGTACCGTGAGGTCGAGCGGTAGTACCGTGAGGACAAGCGGTAGTACCGCTCCGGAGGTTATACTAGCCTTTTGCCTCCTCGCTGTTATTTTTCAAAGGGGTTCTACTGCCCTACTGGCAGTACCACTCCTTGGAGCGGTAGTACCGCTCTGTGCGGGCTGTGAGCATAACGGTTGGATTTTTCCCCACCTTAAAAGCGGGTCTTCTTCCCCATTGAACCTTATCTCTTAAGCTCGTGTTCTTTCCCCATTGTTGACCTTCTTCGAGCTTGCTACCTCTCAATCCCTCAAATGATTCTTGCTAGTTCTTGAGAGAAAAGATAGAGGAGATCTAGATCCACATTTCGACCAATCTCTTTCTCCTCTAAGTGAGGGGAACCCCTTGGATCTAGATCTTGGAGTTCTTCGTGTTCTTCTTCCGTTCTTCCTCTCATTTTCCTTCCTAGCATTAGTTGCTTTGGTGGGATTTGGGAGAGAAGGACTTGGGCACTCCGTGTGCCCTTGTCATTGCATTTGGTGCATCGGTTCTTCACGTGATACGTGGAAGTTACAAGTTGAGAAGCTTATTACTCTTGGGTGCTTGGTACCCTTGAGCTTGTTACTCTTGGGTGTTTGGACACCCTAGAGCTTGTTCCTCTTGGGTGCCTTGGTGCCCTAGACGGTTGGTGTTATTCGGAGCTCAATCATTCTGGTGTAAAGCTCCGGGAAAGCGTCGGGGTCTCCAATTAGGTTGTGGAGATCGCCCCGAGCAATTTGACGGTTACCGGTGACCGCCCCCAAGGGTTGCCAAAGTGTATGGGTTCGGTGACCTCCCCCAAGGGTTGCCATTTGTACGGGTTTGGTGACCGCCCTCAAGGGTACCTTGGTGGAATCACGACATCTTGCATTGTGCAAGGGCGTGAGGAGATTACGGTGGCCCTAGTGGCTTCTTGGGGAGCATTGTGCCTTCACACCGCTCCAAACAGAGATTAGCATCCGCAAGGGTGTGAACTTCACATCGTC
Source organism: Triticum aestivum (assembly GCF_018294505.1). Lineage (NCBI taxonomy): Eukaryota > Viridiplantae > Streptophyta > Magnoliopsida > Poales > Poaceae > Triticum > Triticum aestivum. The sequence goes on along the minus strand of NC_057795.1, from coordinate 288,253,157 downwards.
TCCGTGTGCCTCGGTTATCTCTTACCCGAGCCCTTTACTTATGCACTTTACTTTGTGATAGCCATATTGTTCTTTGTCATATATCTTGCTATCACATAGTTACTTATCTTGCTTAGCATAAGTTGTTGGTGGACATAGGTGAGCCTAGTTATTGTAGTTTCGTGCTTGACAAATTAACCGTTAGGTTTATTCCGCATTTGTTCAAGCCTCTACCATAATTATTTTAAAACACCTATTCACCCCCCTCCTCTAGACGACATCCATGATCTTTCACTAGTACAACTAGTAGGAGTACCAGGGGCCAGTTCGTTTCGGCTTCTAGATTAGTAGTAATCCCATTACTACTAGCTCCGTCCTGGTTAATTGGTCCCCATTGTAATATGTGTCAAATTTTGATCATAAATTGAACTAAATAAATGTTTGTGCATGTCACATGCACTGATATTTTACCAATTAAATCTTTGGTCAAAATTTACCGCAAATTACAATGGTGACGAATAAACCAGGACGGAAGTACTAGTAGTAGTTTAGAAGCCCAAATAAATGAGTGAGGCGCCTTAATGTTACTCTCCACTATGACTAGTCTTATGGGAAAAGCTGGGGAAGAGACGGCTTATTTTTTAAGCCGCCAAAAGAACTGGCCCCAGGAGTAGTAGCTAGGGATACTAGGAGTAGTAGCTAGGAATCGAGTGTGCGACATGACCGGAACAAAGTAAATGCAGAGAGATGAAATGCAAAAAAAGACGGAGGGATGTGATGGTTTCTTGTCCGTTTATTTTACCAGGCCACTTATTACTAGCAGTGGTTGGGTTTTTTGATATGACGGCTTTACTACCGTGCCACGAGCGGGGTGAGACTCCCATGCAGCGCCGCCCTCTACACTTGTACTACATTGGTTGTTGTTGGGGATATAACTATTAGGTATGACCTGCTGAGGAGGTCCGGGTTATACCCATGGCGAGTCAAGATATGAAGGCCAAGACGACACGTGAAGATGGCGGTTCAGTTAAGGGCCCAAGCCCAAAGGCGACTCAAGGCCCGTAGAGATAAACCGCCATATGTATGTAAGTTGTGTTGTAAGGCAGGAGTAGACAGAGACCGAGCCGGACAATGTGTATGAGCCGGTCGGGACTCTGAGAGCCGCTGGGCATTGACTGCTGTATATAAAGGGATGACCCAGCGGCGGTTCAGGGCAAGTAAGATCAGACTGAGAGCTAGGTCAAGCGATTTCGCTCCCTGGTAAACGAGACATAAGCAATCCCACTCAAAACTGGGTCGTAGGCTTTTACCTTCACTGTAAGGGGCCAAACCAGTATAAACCCCGTCTCCTTTCTCCCGATTAACCCCTTTAAGCTTCCTAGTTGCGATGGCTCCACGACTAAGTCCTTTCACTAGGACATCTGACGTGACAATTGCATGACAGTTGGCGCCCACCATGGGGACAGCACACGGTGGATTTGAATTCTTGAAGGGCTCTTTGAAGGGCTCAAGGGATACGCTGTGGGCCGGATGACCAAGAGTCGTCGTGGCAAGCTCTACATCGACGATTCAGGCTGGGGCCCTGACGCCGGCTCAATTGAGTACGGGTACTGGGCCCCCTTCGACGGAATCCACGTCTTCATCAGCAAGATCGGCGAGTCGGGCCCTAAGCCAGACATCTACACTGACCTCGTCGAGACAGCTCAGCATGCGAGACCCGCCTGGGCTCAGCCTTCCATGAAGCGTGCATTCGTGGGATGCATCCACGAAGGGGAACTTTCTGAAGGATTTGTGTCTGGCAGTGAGACGGGCATCTACTCTGATGGTGAGTCGTCCACGGGTGAGACATATTCGTTGTATCAATTGCAAGACGGCGGGCTTGGGGGCTGTACCGATGGCAGTAGTATTCCAGACCTCCTTGAGCCGCCTAGCAGAGTTGGGATCTTCATGGCTGGCACGCAACCCGTTCAAAACTCTATGGCTGCGACAGCGATAACCTTCGGGTCAGCGGCAGCCGGGGGAGGAGGCCCTATGCGCCTGCCGGCTCAGGTGCTGATGGATCTCATGGATAAGATGACAGCTTTATTAACCGCCATGGTCAGCCCGGCGGATCAATCTCAACATGACGCGGAAGTGGAACAGTTAAAACAGGATATAGTGCAGGCTAGGGAAGACATGGCGGAGGAAGGCGTTAGGATGACCGCAGAGCGGGCGGCACTGGATGCTCAGGCTCAGTGGATTCAGTCGCAGGCTTTCCAGCTCACAATGGATCAGAACACATCAAATGAGGTCATGAGGAGGAGGTACCAAAAGACTCATTCCCGTCTGCCTCCGGTTTATGATCCTCCAAATCTTTTCCGTACACCTAGTGCAGGGCCCAGTAACCCGCTGGAGGTAAACCGGGTTGCAACACCCGGGGCTGGGATGCTGGTTCAGCCACGGACGATGGAACCTCCCCGGATGAATACTGCTCTGCCTCATTATGTACCAACACCACCGGGTCACTATTCTAACCCTTTGGAGAACATGATTGCCGCGGTGGCACGATTGGCAACTCTCCCGGTGGAGGGTGACTCTCCGACGGCGGTTGAAACTTGAAGGGTCAGAGAGCTTCTTTAGACGGCTTTGGCACAGCAGGAGGCATACTCGTATAGCCGAGACAGGATTCATTCGACCCCTCGTCCAAGCCGGAGCCCGAGTTATAGCAGGCACATGGATTCAGCGGTCGTTTCAAGCAACGCTAGGTGCCGTGACTAGCCATGCGGGCATGACCCGGCGCGTGATGGAGCTCTTAACTTGGTTGATCAGTACAGAATACGTCAAGAGGCTAAGCGGGCGGCTCAGCAGGCAGCTGAGTAGGCGACTGAGTGGGAGGCTTACCAGTATTTTCCTGTTTATCTGACGACTTCTATTGAGGCAGGCGTGACTACTAGGACTGGAGGTGTCCCTTGTCTGGTGCCGGCTTTGCGTAACGAGCGTTTGCCCAAGGATTTCAAGGGACCTCGAAAGGTGCCTAATTACACTGTCGACTTACGGCCCGGGGCATGGATTGAAAGCTATGAGATGCTATGGAGCTATTGGAAGTCAGTGACGCTGCGATGGCCAAATACTTCACCATGATGTTGGATGGGATGGCCCGCACTTGGTTGAAGGGGCTAGCACCTAATTCCATCGGTTCATGGGCAGAGTTAAAAGCCCGGTTTATTCAAAACTTCAGAGATACATGCAAGCAACCCATGGCAATGGTGGATTTGACTAATTGCAAGAAAGAGGTGGGTGAGTCCATGACCCATTGGGTGCGCCGGGTCAAAGCCATAATACATTCGTCTGATAAGATGGATGCCTGCTCTGCAGTCTCAATGTTGGAGAAAAATTGCTGTTTTACGCCTCTAAAGATGAAGCTGGGGCGGCTCAAGCGCGATTGTAATGACATGGGTCAGCTGATGGCAGCTCTAGTCAAGTACGCCGACTCTGATAGTACCAAGGATCCCAAGTCTGATGATGAGAAGACAGGGAAGGGAAAGAAGAATGACAACGCCGAGGGTCCCCAGCATAACCCGGCAAATCAAGGAGGTAATAATAAACGTAAGGCTGATGGTAGCTTGGAGTTTGTGGCTAACACCAATGCGCAGGGCAACAATCAACAACATAAGGGGAGACCACCTCCTCGGTCCGGTGGGTCAAGCTCCACGCTTGAGCAGTTGCTGAATGAGCCCTGTCCAAGGCACGGTACTCCAGAGAAACCGGCCACTCACCTATGGAAGGACTGTACGATCATGAAGGCTTTCAAGAGTTCTAACATGTTCGATGGTAATCATGGGCCAGGCGGCAGCTCAGGTGGCGGCGGCTTTCATGGCCCGGGCGGCTGTTCAAATTCCAATTTTCAAGGCCCTCAAGGCAATTAAGGTTGTTATGGTCAGCAATCTAGCCAGGGAGGTCAGCAGCAGCAGCAGTCTGGATATTAGAGTAATCCAAAGCAAATGAATAGTGGACCGTATCATGTATTCACCACCAGTTTGTGCAAACGGGACTAGAAGCTTCATAAGAGGGCTGTGAATGCTGTTGAGCCGGCAGTTCCTCGTTATTTGAGATGGTCCGAGCAGCCTATTCTACGGAGTAGGGAAGATCACCCTCCTCGAGTTGACAATCGGGGTCACTTGGCCTTGGTGGTGGCTCCTCAGGTTGGTGGATATAAGTTCACTAAGGTGCTCATGGATGGAGGCAGTAGCATCAATATCCTCTATTATGAGACTTTTCGTCGCATGGGGTTGACTGATAAAGTTCTCAAGACTTCCAACACTGTTTTTCATGGGGTGGTCCCTGGTAAGTCAGCGTACCCAGTGGGTAAGATTGAACTAGAAGTGGCCTTTGGAGATGAGCATGATTCTAGGGCTGAGAAGTTAACTTTTGAGGTGGTCAAAATCAAGAGCCCGTATCACGCCCTGTTTTGACGGCCGGCTTATGCCAAGTTCATGGCATGGTCGTGTTATGTTTATCTACAGATCAAGATGCCGGGTCATAAGGGCACCATCATAGTGCATGGGAGTCAGAGGATAGCCTTGGAATGTGAGGAAGGCGATGCTGCTTACGCTGAATCTGTTTGTGCAACAGAGGAGTTGAATTTCTACAAGGACAATGTTGACCCGGCAGACATGACGTCTTTGAAGAAGCCAACCACAGAGCATGAGACGGTGATGAAGTTTAAGTCAGCCGATGACACTAAGCTTGTTGATTTTCTTCCTGGCGACTCATCCAAGTAGTTCAGTATCAGTGCTAATCTGGATCCCAAATAGGAAAGTGCGCTCATCGAGTTCATCCATGAGAACTAGGACATCTTTGCATGGAAACCTTCTGACATGCCGGGTGTACCGAGAGAACTCGCTGAGCACACTCTCAATATTGATCCAAAATTTAAGCCGGTCAACACTACAAAAAAAAGACACATCCATGACATTTTGGGCAGAACGAAATTTTTTTCTGTCATACATATGACACTTCTATGACGATAATTGTGACAAAACCCGGTATCATCATAGGTGTGGTGGGCTCCTACTTCTATTACAGAAAATCATGACAGAAAATGGGCTTTTCGTCCTAGGCGGGCCGGAGATGCAGCTGCATGACATTCTTTGGGCCGTCCATGACGGAAAAAACCGTGGTAGAAGCGAGGGGGAGGAAAATTTCGGGGAGTTGCCGGTTATGGTGGGAGGTCGGGGGCGGAGCGATGCGCGTTTCTCTCGTACGTACGCGCGTGTGTGCGAGGCGTTGGCTCTAAATGAACCCGAGCGAGGCGTTGGGCTCTAACTGAACCCGAGTGATTGCACTGCAGGCTACGCGTTACTGAACCCGAGGGATCGATCGATGGCTGTTAACTGAATCCGATGGAGCGATTCCTTCAC
>NC_057795.1:288230423-288247278 GCF_018294505.1 Triticum aestivum | reverse complement strand
TGGATGAACAGGAACCCGTGGTGTGGAGGGCTGGATGAATAGTAGATGGTGGAGGGGTGGCCCGTGAGGGGTGGTTGAACAGGACCCCGTGGTGTGGAGGGCTGGATGAACAGTAGATGGTGGAGGGGTGCCCATGGAGGGGTGGTTGAACAGTAGCCGGTGGAGTAGCGCGTGGTGGAGGCTGGATGAACAGGAGCCCGTGGAGGTTGGAGGAGGTCGACGGTAGCCCGTGGAGGCTGGAGGAGGTCGACGGTGGAGATGAACAGTATCCCATGGAGTCCTGTTTTGCGGTACGCCACACCCCCCCTCCGTTTCGACCGTAGTGCTCCAACACAAGTCTGTTACGTCCGTTTTGCATTACGCCACACCCCTCCCGATCAACAAGACCCCCGTTTCGACCGTAGGAAGTCCGTTTCGTCCGTTTTGCGGTACGCCACACCCCTCCCGATCAACAGGACCTTCGTTTCGACCGTAGGAGGTCCGTTTCCTTCGTTTTGCGATACGCCAGGCACCTCCCGATCAACAGGACCCCGTTTCGAACGTGGCTGGTCGAACACAAGGCCGTTTCCTCCGTTGTGCGGTACGCCAGGCCTCGTTTCCATCGCGTGTTCCGTCCAAGCCCTCCCGATGAACACGAACACGCATTCTGTTCCGACCCAGCCGGTTGGCTCCCATGCGTTCCGTTGCCTCCCGATGAACACGACGCATTCCGTTGCCTCCCCATGAACACGACGATGACGCTGTTTCTCCGTTCCGACCCAGCCATGTACATATGCGCGAGTAGGCGTTCGAGACCCTGCCCGTATGTATGTGCATGGCCGTATTTTCTTTCTTGTACCCTCGCTGATGTACGTACATGTACACGCTACGTGCGCGCATCTACTACGACACGTGCGCGCCTCTACTACGACACGTGCGCGCCTCTACATCGACCAGTATGTACGTACACGTACGCGACCAGAATGACAACGGTACATACGCTTCGACCAGGTGGGTCCCGACTGTCACGCACTTCCTTGTCTGCGAAGATGTAGCTGGTGGGTCCCAGAAGTCAGGGGGGCGAATCGTTTTGGGTTTTTTTTGCCCGGACGCACTTCCTTGCGTGCGAAGATGTAGCAGGTGGGTCCAAGCAGTCAGGGGGGCGAATCGTTTTTTTTTTCGGACGCACTTCCTTGCGTGCGAAGATGTAGCTGGTGGGTCCCAGCAGACAGGGGGAAACGTTTTTTTCGCAAAATATGGTGGCCCGTCCGGTGGGTCCCCGCTGTCAGGTGGAGTAATAATTATTTTGCGCACAATAAGGAGGCACTTCCTTGCTGCGGCCGTGGACCCAGCTGTCAACCTCTCCACGTAAAGTCCACGTCCGATGGAAGCCATTCCTTGACCACGTTGACCACGCCGCGCCGAGAGCACCAGGGCGTTGGATGACGGCGAGGCCTAGGAAGGGGACGACGCGGAGCCGGGGAAGACGCGGCAGTGGATGCCCATGCGTAGAGGAGTATGAGGGTTCACTCGTTCGGCTGCGGTGTGAGGCTGCCGTCGCCGCAGAATAACAGGGGGTGTGGGTGCGTAGAGGGATGGCCTGGCAGCGGTGGGAGTAGTAGGGGGCGGTGAGGCCTCCGCGGCATCACAGCCGGCCACGGGCGGCAGGAGCAGGCGGCCTGACCGACGCTGCTTTGGGCGGCTGGAGCAAGAAGACCAGAGGTTGAAGAAGCACTACGGCCATTGGATGGACATTGTACGGTCACTTGAGCTAGAATCGTTCATATATTGACTAAAGTTGACAAAGGCCTCCGTCCCAGTCAACTTAGTAGGCCCACAAGTCAGCCTCCCACCAAGGTTGGTCCCAGCTAGCAGGGGGTATTCATTTTTTTGTGCGTAATAAGGAGGCACTTCCGGTGGGTCCGAGCTGACAACGGGGGAACGTTTTTTTCGCGAAATATGGTGGCCCGACCTGTGGGTCCCAGTAGTCAGGGGGAAACGTTTTTTTCGTGAAATACTGGTGGCCCATCCAGTGGGTCCCAGATGTCAGGTGGAGGAATAATTATTTTCTGCGTAATAAGGAGGCACTTCCTTGCGACTGCCGTGGACCCAGCTGTAAGCCTGTCCACGTACAGTACTCTTCCGATGGAAGTCAGTCATTGACCACGTCGCGCCGAGAGCACCACGGCGGTGGACGACGGCGAGGCCTAGGAAGGGGACGACACGGAGCCGGGGAAGACGCAGCAATGGAAGCCCGCTCGGAGAGGAGTACGAGGGTTCACCGGTACGGCTGCGGTGTGAGGCTGTCGTCGCTGCAGAATAACAGGGGGTGTGGGTGAGTAGAGGGATGCCCTGGCCAGCGGTGGGAGTAGTAGGGGGCGCTAAGGCCTGCGCGGCAGCACAGTCGCCATGGGAGGCGGGAGCAGGCGGTCCGGCCGGCGCTGCTTTGGCGGCTGGAGCAAGAAGATCAGAGATTGAAGAAACCCGACGGCCGTTGGATTGACATCCAACGGTTACGTCTGCTAGAATCGTTTGTTGACGTAGTATATAATAACTAAAAAAATCTTGCATACGCGTCAACTAAACAGGCCCACAAGTCAGTTCACTCCCTCTTTTTTTAATAATTTATGTATAGCTCATGGCAACTTCATATGCAATTTATTGCAGTCGTTTTTTTGGTTGGCCAGGGCCAATTTCGCATATTTCTATGGGTTCCAAACTATTTTTAATACCAAAATGTCGAGCCAGATTTAAAGTACTTTGAAGATATATTTGAATTAGGTTAATGCCCAGTGAAATAGGAATCTGAAAATGTGAAAAAAATCAGAAATTATAAAGTAATTGCCAATTTGTCATCTGTTTTTATATTTACAACCCATTTCATATTACTTTCAAGGCGTGGAAAAATAAGTAGGCCTGGATTGGGTATTCTTCAGAAAACATAAACTGGGCTCATTTGCACAAAGAAAAAATAGCTGGGCTGGTCACATGGTGAACATAAAATATAAGCCTGGGCTAGACGGGCCACAGCCCAGTTCAAACCCTGCTCCATCTCAACAATACCAAACAAAAAAATACTGCTCGAGTAGCTACGTCCCAGGTGTCAGCCAATCTTGTGTTGTTCTCTTGTCTATTGACTATATATGCTCACAATGTCGTGGGTCCCAGATGTCAGGAAAACACTAGGAGGAAGCATTTTATTTTTCCATACGCTGACGTGGTGGGCCCCTACTGTCATCATCTCCACGTACTTCTGCCGATTCCTGTTGTTTGTTGACCATGTTGACAACGCGAGAGGGCGGTGCCGTGGCGAGCGCACCAAAGCGCGTGGAGGATGTTGGCGTTAACGATTTAGGAGACAGTGGGGCGGCGATGCGTGCGCTGAGGCGCAGCCATCCGTGGGAGGCAGAAGCAGGCGGCCCCGCCGGCGCTGATTTGGTTTTGGCGGCTGGAGGAAGACAGGACTGAAGAAACACGACATACTGTAAAAGCAGCAGGAGTACTTAACAACCTTAACTGAAACCAGCAGGGGCACTTAACAAACAAAGCTAAAAGCAGTATGAGTACTTATACAGGTTCAATCGTACAAAGCACGCCTCGAACAGTGCTACTTTGCCTACAGTTAACCAAGGGTGAGGCCGCCAAGCCCCAGGACAAGGCCCAGGTGCCACCCCGCGCATCCACAACATTCTGAAAGCGGCTTCATCTCGCAACGTGGTCAATAAACAGGATATTCGCTTTAGAGCCATGGAAAAGCATGAACATAATCTTTTGTCCTATTCTCCAAGAAGGACGGGCCTTCATTATCTGAGACCACCCACGAATAAGTATCTTTTCGCCTCCAAGGGGAATTGAGTAGGTCTACATAAACATCATGTTGTGACCAAGCGCAAGTCTGACCCGACCATGGTTAGGCATCTGTATAGGAACAATAGAACTCGGCAGTTCCTGTTTCAAGAAGATCACAGCTATAAAACTGTGTATAAGCAATAGTTTATGAACAACATATATAACAGAAAACAGCTCGTACCAAAATTTTCTCGACCCAGCTGGACCTGTTCAACAAGTGCAGCAGTGGCACACATATCCCACGTGGCCTTCCACCATTGAAACGCCCCACAAGGCCCTCAAGACGATCAATAAAGTGTAGGAACATGTGGATGTCGATCCAGTCAACTTCAGTGCCATTAGTAACAGCCGAGTTATTACAGAGTAACAAACGAGCAGACTGCTTAACTCTGAAAAAACCTACACGTGCCACCAATTATAAGACAATATTAGTTAGAAGTAGCATCTTCGTGAGAGATTCGTTGCTACTTCTAAAGTTAAATTGTGATTAGTCAGATAGAATAGGTGGATTAAGAAGTAATCGAGGCAACAAGCAAGAACCATAACATGGATGAACAATTGGAACGACGTCGGGGTGGAAGATCGCAGTGAAGATGAGACTAGGTTCTGCTATTTCCATCAACATTCATGCGCCAACTTTCAGTCTGTAACACTTGAGAAAGTTTATCCAACCTCGGCCATAAAAAAAGCAGCGATATTCTAGGTTCATGAACCCAACTCAGAAGTAATCTGTAGGGTACTCGCACTTTGGGCACTGCAACTGAAACACACTAGATTCAGTACGAAGAAAGATGCATCAACGGTGGCGGCTGCCATCCTAGGATTACCTGCGACCAAGGGACTTGGATTTATCGGGGATGGATGAAGAATTCGTACCTGGTTCTCCATGAGAAAACCCTATGCAATCGCCGAGCGGGGGTTTTCTTTGAACAAGCAGACGAGGGAGAAGGGGATTCAGGCCCAGTGAAATATTGCCGCTTCGTCCGTCCAACTTACTGCTAAAGCTGGAAAGGGGGGGTTGTGATTTGACGGCTCATTGGGCATTACGGCGGCGCTACGACCGGGGTGTGTCTACCATGAAGTTGTGCACTCTAATTTGTGCATATGGCATGTGGACCACGTTGCCGGTTGCCCCACATATCAGCGAAAGGAAGTAGAAAGACAAGAGTAACTAGTTACACATAAATATATTTTTTGATAGAGAGATACTCCCTCTGTAAAGAAATATACAAATCTTTTATATCAGAGGCTCACCTTGCCGAGAAATATACTCCCTCTGCAACGCACGGGCATTATCGGGGTTCAGCTTTTTTTATGGGGGTTCAGCTGAGAATATAATACTCAGATAGGCTCACGGTTCTGGACTTTGGGCCGCAGGCCGACCCTGCATGTTTGGGGGCCCATGTGTTCTACCTCAGCGCTTTTCATATTGCAAGCGATCGGTACTGCACTGGTTTTAGATGCTGTCGCAAGGTGAATACAGACAATTGAATAAAGCACGGCAGCTGTTGGAATGAAATCAAACGACAGTTCCTAACCAGCAATCAAAGTTGCAATTCTATCAACGATATACCATGTGATAAATAATACTGTCGTACTACTTATACAAATAGGACACTTGTTTCACCATGCCAGATTATTACATCAAAATATCTCGGAGGATAGATCAGTTCGGCAGTTGCGTGCTGCTACTGAAGAATTTCAAAGTTGATTTGGACCAGCTCTCCTTGCCGAGAAAGTTCGATTTTGACATCATCCCCTACCGCAAGATATGATTTAGATTTGAACCTTGACCATCCTTTAGCATCAATCATCATGCGACCATCCTTTGTACTTACGGTATGTTGAGTAGGTTCATTCACACCAAGGCTGCGCATGGTAAGAGAAACTTGGCCGTGGTCGCCCGGATTGTTGAACAACTCCCTCGTTGCTCTAGGAAATCTCTGTTTGAAAACAAGAAGACATACCCAAACAATTAGATCAACACAGTGCATCATGTGAAACAACATGGAAAGAAAAAAGAACGAAGCACTTGGGCGGCCAATGCTTACCAAGAAGGTGGACATGTCGATTTTTCTAAGGACTTTGGTATATGAAGTGCGAACTGCAGCCCAGTCTGTTGCCGGTGCAACTGCACGGGCCGGACCAAATGCAAGTGCAAGTGTTGGTGCAGGTGTCGAAGCCGCTGCTGCTGCCGGAGATGGTGCTCCTTGTAGAGCTGGTGCCGGTGTCGATACCCGATCCTCCGGTAGATCAGACTGATCCGCTGACGCGGTCATTGGCCAATCCGCAGCTGGATCAGACTGAGCTGCTGCCGCTGTCAGTGCTAGAGCAACTGCCGGTGCTCGATCTGTGCGAGACAACGGCGATCGTGTCTAGTCTGCTATGATCAGCTTTCTAACTTGACTAGGATCCGTGACCGTGATCTAGTTTTTTTTCTTCATTTCTTTTAAACGCGAGAAGGACTAATTGTGGCGTTTTTGTTAAACCAAACTGCAGTTCATCATAGGGATTCAGCTTGTACTCAGACAATAGACTGATCCAATTTTTTCCAGTAATATAAGCGATGGACAGTGCCTGTGTTACTGACACGACATAAGAAGTGAAACCTACAAAAATAGCCATCATAGAGCAAACCAAACGGTTTATTCTGTGATGAATGTCACATGGCAAAACCTGCATCGTAAAATTGCAGGAAAAGAAAGAAAACATGACATTAAATCAATAAGATTTAGACAGTAAATCAATAAAATTTACTTGATGTGACACGAGTGAATCCTTAACAGGACATCACTATGTTGAAGTACTAAACAGAAGATTGATCGTCCAACTACGTGTGGCATGCAGGGGCCCTGCCAACTCCCACAAGCAGGACAGTCCAAAGGTCATGACAAATCGTATGGACCGAACATCCATGGGACGGAAATCCTGGTGGGTGCGATAAACCCTGCAATGCATACAGATATTGGAGTGTAACCATAATTGATAAACCGTCCTCACAAAAAATATGTTCTGGATACTTCAAAATGTACAAACTGAATTGAGTGGACACACATTAACATAGACCGTTCTTAGGACTGACCACACACCAAAAGCGGCAGTACTAATAAACAATACAGGGTTCACAAACACAAATCAAGTACTGAACAATAGTACTTACTACAGACAAGCAAAGTTGCACTAACTAAACTCTGAGACTATTTCTTGCCACCGACCTACGGGATGAACCCCGCATAACTGACTAGGCCATGGACTTCGTGTGAGATGTCTACATGCACCATCACCATCTTGTTAACCTTGGAGAATCTAACAGAGTGGTCTTTCCACTCATAAACATGATGATGAAGACAGGCCGCATCAGATTTGTTGGGAAGCTTTACAAGAACCACACCCTTCGTAATCGAAGGCACATCCAGGAAATTGTTGTGGTCAAGTACAGCCTCGAGAACACGCCTGGCAACAATGCTATAGGAAAACACTAGTTCAGGACACGTGGCGACAAGGACACAGCAACTGGATAGTTCAGCAGTAAAACTCATCATCAGGTCTTCCAGTTCACACGGCATGACTTTGAGAACTTCATCTCCACCGCGGACCTGGTTCTAATTCAAACAGAAACCATATTTCATTACTACCTCCGTTCAGAAATATAAGATGATTTTCGATATTACACTCCATATATGACTACATATACGCACAGAAATGAGTGAACAAAGACACTAGAGCATGTCTTCAAAGGAATGAGAGCAGAGGGATTACATGCAATATCCATAACACAAGTTACTGAGGCAAATATACCCTCTTAGAAGGTAGCATTGATGTTCATAAAGTACTCCCTCCGTCCCAAAATTCTTGTCTTAGATTTGTCTAGATACGGCTGTATCAAGTCACATTTTAGTATTAGATATATCCGTATCTAGACAAATCTAAGACAAGAAATTTGGGACAGAGGGAGTAGTTGAAAGTAATCTATAAGAAATCAGTGTCAACCTCTCGCATGTTTTGGTCAAAAGAGGAATTTAGAACCGTCATTTGGCACACTAAAATTACATGCAAGATCATCCAGAAAGTTGTACTACCAGTACTAGTACTGCGTGTTAGATGAAAAAACACGATCAAGACCGAGAAAAAGATCGTCAACAAGAGACATTACCTGGACATGCTTAATGAGGGATCCCGGAGAGGGGGGCTTGGATAGGGCGATGGCTTTGAGCTTGTCTGCGGTAGTCTCGGCGGGGTGCTTGCGCTTATTCATACCATGAGCCTCGATGGTTTTGGCCAGAGCCATAGACATCACGTCGGCCGGTGCTCCGGCGTCCATCCAAGAGAGGAAGCTGAGAGAGAAGAGTGAAAGGAGGAACGAGATGAGGGAGAAGCGAAGCGAGTGGGGGTTTTCTTCAAGAGAGGAAGCTGAGAGAGAAGAGTGAAATGATGGTTGCTTTGTTCGTCCAACTTACTGCTGGAAAGGAGGCGGCTTTGTGATTTGACGGCTCATTGGGCATTACTGCGGCGGTTCGATCGGGGTAGTCTACCGTCACTCTACTACGGAGTAATTTAGTGCATGGCTGGTGGACCCAGGTGCTGGCTGTCCCACACGTCGGTGAAAGTGAGTAATTTAGTGCATGGCTGGAGGAGGATCCGCACGGTAGAGCGTGTCCACTGTTTTTCATTCTGAAGAAAAAAATGATTACAACAAGTGTTCCACTCTTACGATGGAGGAGTGCGAAACACGACAGCCACATGAACATACACAGTGCTCCTACTACTAGGCATGTAAAGTGGTTCATACGTCAGTACTACACAATCTTGTTGCTGTGTTGTGCGCATGTAAACTACTCCTATATGTAGCATAGTACCGCTTTTTCGATTGTCCGGTCGAGAATGAATGGTGAGATCAATGTTAACAGAACTAGGTCCACAGCGCACGGAGAGTACGGTGCTACAGTACTCCACAAAACATGAACCATATGAAGCACATCCTATAGTGTTAGACAGGGTGTATGAAGGGTGCACGGGATGGGAGCAAAAGTTCCCTTCTCGACCCACTTTTGGGTGTTTGGCAGCGTGCATGAAGGGTGCATGAATCCACACTAGTAGGTTGACAAAAATAAATGAAGAGGAAACAACAATATTGAGATGAGAATGCAACTAAACACACCCACACGCTTTGTGCTACAGTGACGGATCTGCACCGTCTGAGTTTCATCCAACGGTCATGTTGCGCTGAGACATGGACATGCCCATGCAGAGGGTGCCTAAACACCACCGAAGTCCCTCTGCTTCTCGAGGCGCACGACGTTGGTGATACAGGGTGCAACCGCCCGCAGAGCCCGCTCCCGGTCATTGGGAGCCAGCTCGTCAAAGACGGCGTCCAATGGCACGAATGGATTCCGGTGACGGAGCCCTGAAAGGATTCGCCCGACAACGGCGATGGCAGCGCGCAACCCCTCCTTGTCCAGTTCAGCCCCCACCATCGCACGGAGACGGCTCAGCTCCTCGGAGATATAGGTGAAGAAGGAGACCAGGTCAGGAAGCCGTAGCTTGTTGAAGTCGACCGGGTGGTCGAACGGGTTTAGTTCGACGGCCGGCATCGTCACGCTGGCACGACAGTAGGCATCGCGCAGCCGCAACACGTGCGTGGCAACTTGGTTCACCAAGTGGCTGAGGTGATCCTGGACCTCATCACGATCGCCCCGCTCGCGCTCCAGCCGGCTCCCCTGATGGCCTATCGTATCTCCCACTTTCTACAGCAACGCCGCCGACGCCTCGAGCATCTTTGCGGTGGACGCCTGCCGCTTTTGAAGCTCCGTGAACTCCCGCACATAACGGAGGAGCATGTCACTCCTCTCCTCCTTGAGCTCACGGAGCTCCACGTCCTTGGCCCTGAGCTCTGCATCCTTGGCATGGAGCTCCTGTGTCAGGCGCCTCACCTCGGACTCTGTAATCTGCTGCGCCCCCATGGCACCAGGTAGAAGCAATGGGGAGAGGAAGCAAAGGGGGCGAAACGGCTGAAAGGCAATGCAATCTACGGGAAGGCGGAGGGAGCCAGCCGAGGAGCGGGGAATCTTTTGGTTTTCACCACATTAAACACCAGTCGACGACTTCTCACATCAGGGAGCAGTGAGTTTTTACAGGCGGAGTCATCATGACTAATTGCTACCACGCCTGTTCCCGTCAATCAAAAAAGTTTAAAATCCTGCCGCGCCTGCTCCCGTCAATCAAAAAATTTAAAATCCTGCCGCACCCAAACACCAGAGCAACGCCGCGGTGGATATTTAAATTTACATGCCGGCAAGTAGATAAAAAAAGGGGTGAAAAAACAAATGTGGAAGCGGCCTAGCTAATCGGTCGAACTAGCCCAACTAGCTAGCCACTGTGCTTCACTGATGTACTCGGCGGGAAAGGTGGTCTTTCGTGATTTGACTACTCATTTACTTGCTTCGGTGCTACGACCGAGGAGGACCCAGAAAACGCGCAGTAGGGTGTCCCACGTAAGGAAGAATATATGCGTGGACCACCCGGGAGGACCCCGAAACCACGCGGTAGGGTGTGCCACGTCTCGGCACGGAGGAAAAATGTGCGTGTAAAAATATACTGTATCAGACGTAGTACCTATGGTTCGACCTCGGGACCCAGCCAGTCGGTCGAAAACACCCCACTAGCCACACAGATTCATCATGCAAACGTGGCATGGTTAGCTCCGTCTCGACCAGCCGCAACGTCTCTTGTTCTAGGCGATTCTTCTATTTTCCAAGCTTTTTTTTAGTTGTAATAACACCACGGCAAGCTACCGCCGCTCTTCATGTGTGCCTGTGCAAAGGTTAGACGATGGAGATAAGAGAGATTGAGATCGCAGACCTGGGACCACCCGTAAGTGAGACAATGGTCATGCACGTGTTGACGAGGCACTCCCTCTACTCTACTCAATGCAAGTACTGTATAAAATCAAGTTATGGGACAAAGTCAACAACTGTTTGTTTTTTCAGGCTATCGACTTACGCTTTGTAGTCCAGGTTGCCAGTTCGAATCTCCTCTTTCAGATTTGTTAGTTTTAGGTCCAAATTTGATTAATGACAAGTGGGACCCCCGTGTGTTGTTCCGATATTTTAGTGTAGGATGGTTTTTTTGAACAAACACTTTGCGTGGTTAGACAAGTAACGGCACGAGTTTTTGCAAGTTTACGAACAAAAATGACAGCGGCATAGAATATCACATCCACCCTGCAGCTTAGATACTATGGTGATACGAGTTTTTACACCGTTGGAAGTGAGATCCAATGGCCTTGGAGTAGTCTTTGTAATTATGCGCAATTTCCAAACTGTCCAAAGTTTTTTTTGCAAATAAAACATTCAGGCCTCGTGTGTGCCGCTGCATCTTCGATCCAACGGCTCCCCGGTGCTAATATTAGGTGCTCCCCGTAGCTTAATTACCCGCTACGGTGATATGAGCATCTAGGTCGTATGATCAGTGATCAGATGGCACATGCATAGTACTTGTACTTTCTGCGCATTTCCCAAACTCTATCAGCCGTATATTGCAAAAACATTCAAACTTCCTACTGTGGGCCGTTAGATCTCAGTGAACTCGTACCACCATAGAATCTACGGTGCGAGAGCACCTCATACTCTCCCGTGCGAGAAAACATAAGGTGCTATCGCAGCTTGGATGCTACGGTGATACGAGCTTGGAGGTCGTTTGATCTGAGATCCAATGGCATCTGAGTAGTCTTTGTGCTTGTAAGCAGTGGGCGAACTCTTTTGGGGCTTTTCTGCAAAAAACCATTCGAAGCACCGAGGAGGTGTTGGGTCACCAAATCCAACGCCTCCGAAGAGCTTGTATCACCAAAGCATCTAAGGTGTGGTGGGACATGATATTCTTACATACAGAAGAATATGATGTCCTCCTTCATCTTAGATGCTACGGTGAAACGAGCTTCGAGGTAGTTGGATATGGGATCAAAGGGCATCTAAGTAGTTTTTGTACAAATTGTGTGCAATTCTCAAACTCATCAAGGTTTCCTGCAAAAAATTTAAGACACATCATGTGAGCTGCTATATCTCAGATGTACAAGATCCAAGCAACTCGTATCGGCATATAGCATGTAAGGTATGGGGGCACATGATATTCTCCCGGGGAGGAGGGGTGGGGGGTGCACAAACAATCGGTGGTTGGGAGGGTGGGAACAAATATAATCTAAACATCCCTAAACAGAGCTCCACAGTTTTATCTAAGGTCGAGGGGTTGACCCCCGACAATCATAGCTCCGCCTAAACACAACATTTGCATGTACTGTAGTACTAGACTTAATATTCATGTTTCAGTTTCATGTTCATTTTAAATATTGAACCGAGGACCAAGGATGTCTTACATTTTACTCCCTTCGTTCCTAAATATTAGTCTTTTAGAGGCTTCAAATGGACTGGCACATACGGATGTATATAGACATATTTTAGAGTCTAGATTCACTCATTTTGCTCCATATGTAGTCACTTGTTGAACTCTCTAAAAGACTAATATTTAGGAATAGAAGGAGTATTTTTGAACTCGTGTCATACATGCATGGGTTGGAAAAATAGATGCACTATACTTATTGGATTGTTGTTGTGTTCGTGTGTGTGTGTGTGTGTGTGTGTGGTCATATGCTTGATGCATAAAAAGTTTTCTCACCTCCATATTGTTCATCTTTTAAATTTGAATTTGCATTGGAAAACTTACTAGGGATACCATGAAATGTGAAATCCACGTTGAGATCACTATATCACAAATTCACTCTAATTACATGACTCGTCATAAATCAATTACCACGTTGAGATTAGTATTTGCAAGGAAAATACGGGTATTGTAATACAGATAGATTCGTTCGGCAATTTAAAAGGTTCCTTTCGTATTCTCAAATGGTAGGACCCACCGGCGTACTAGCCAGACCTTGGCTCGTGTTGATCCTAAAAAAACGGGCTCGTCTCCTTTGGTGGCGTGCGTGGTACGCACATTAGGAAACCCCAACCAGTCGAGCCTCAGTGTTTCAAGTCTAAATATCTGGCGGCCAGAATTCCAGCCCTAGGAAATTCCCCTCATGTCCCCGGTCCATAATGACTACCGATGAACAACGGAGGAACGCTTTAGTAACTAGACAACGTTACCTACCGTGCCGAGCACGATTCAATTCCCTCGGTCGCCGCTCGTCAATATCACCCGTCAACTGCATTGCCTAGTACTACTACTAGTACTACACCAGGATGAGCATAGAATTGAGCCCGTTTGTTCATGCCTAGTACTTTTTTTGTTCGTGCCTAGTACTTGAGTTAATATATCAGGCAATGCACTGGTACCGAGGGATTATCCTTTCCAGTTTATAGGGCTTATCTCAAAATTTTAGTTTTCCCATTTTATAAGTCTCAATTTGGTTGTTCCCCATCACATGTTCAGATTTCAAGGTGCAATAAATCATTACATGCAAGTATTAAGAGAAAATTGACCAATGCATGTACTTTATGCATGCATGCATTGTAATTAATGCATTCGTAAACACAATTTTTGAGGAAAACAAGCGCATTAATTGAGTGGTTTTGCAAACTACAACAATTGTTCCACCACTCACCATCTACCTTGGTTGGTGAGATTTTTGAATTGAGCCCTATAAACCGGAAAGGAGGTTTAACTAAGCAAAATGTTTGACCAAATCCTTTCTTAAGAAATACAACAGGACAGATGTACGGCTTGAAAATTTATTGCATGATGGAGGTTATGATATTGTTTCTAATCCTGGGTCTTAAATTTTAGAAAATCCAAAAGGGAGCATAAATTCTTGAAACTGAGCATGGTCACGTGATATGGCACAAATATTACTTCGTAAGTTTTTTCTTCAATTCGAGACAAGCTGCTTATGACAAGTTGCACAAATGAAGAGCCAAGGTATTTTGGAACAAAGACCTGTCACGTTTTTTTGAGGGAAAAGACCTGTCATGTTAAGGCGAACACTTTCACTATTGAAACCGTGGGCGTTTACGTGCCGCCACGAGTCCCCGCTTCTCATCGGCAGGTGCCGTCCCAGCAAGCGTGTGAGTTGACGGGAGGTATGCGAGCAGTCCGCTGCGCCGACTGTCAGGGAGGCATGCAAGCAGACCGCTGTGCAGACTCACCGGGAGGCGAGCCCTTTGACCAGGCTCCGCCGCCCACCGTCGTCCCAACTGCTCCCACTTTTAATGTCGTCGGCGCCGCAGTTTAAAATCAACCCCGCACTACCCAGTATCGCTACAATCCTCTCTCTTCCTCTCCGATTCTCCTGTCGTCTACCTCCAACTAGCCTGACCTAAACGTACGCCATGCCGCATCACGATGGTCTGCCCTTAGTGTTCCAGTTTCATGAGGAAGACACCCAGCCGGAGTCTCAAGAACATAAGGCGCTTTGGGACGAGCTTGAACAGGCCTTGCGGGAAGACGCCGCGCCTGTCCCCACTCCCATTCCGGCTCCCGTCGCCCCGACTGCGCTAGCGCCCATCCCCGTGGCATTGATGGGCTGGGAGCCGCACATTGTCGCCGAGCTTGATGCCATGGGGTTCCATGAGGTCCCCGCCGACTTTCACGCGCCCGTGCACCTACCAGCGCATGCGCCTACGCATGCACTGACGCGCACGCCCGTGCCAGTGCCCGTGCACCTGCCAGCGCATGCGCCTGCGCGTGCACTGACTTGCGCGCTCGTGCTGGTGCCCATGCACACGAACGTCTCCGCCATGCCATTGACAGCGCCTGTCCCCGCGTGGGTGCCAGTGCCCCCCTCAGCGGCATGGATGGCCGCCGTCGACCGCTTCCTTGCACCAACGCTAGTCGCCTCCTCCCGCCAGTTGACTCGCTCCGAAGTCCAGAACATTTTGGCCTTCCTTGAAGCTAGGCCAACGTCCAGGAGTACGCCAACAACGACGCAAGACGCCGCCGTCACCGTCGGTCAGTGGCCCAACGACATACAGAGCACGGCAGAGGAGCCGCTTTCCACCGCGAGACGCCGCCGCCGCCGCCGCGTAATCTAAATTTTCCATGAAAAACGTTCGGATTGCCATGCTTAAAATCCGAACGTTTATCATTTCCGTTTATTTTATATCGATCGTCGTATAATTTAAAGTTGGAGTCAGACTAAACGAAATGTATGGTTTGATCGATTGAATGTTCTGCTAGAGCCGTATCAAATTAAATATAAAACATCATCAAGCCACATGTATTCCTTGTCATCCAACAACCTAGACTGCTTCAATGTCGAGCGCTCAACACGTTTAGCATGCAGTTAATTTCATGCCAAAAATAGTGCTAATCACATGACAACACGCAAATAATATCCTAGTAGTTAATATTCGCATGCACTTAATATACTTCCAAATTAACGTGCATTGCACGTACACACTGACTAGTGCTGCTAGTACGTGAAACTGGTGCCGTGACTTGTGAGTTGTGAACGCGTCCAGATATGGTCAACGGCAACATCGCCCGCGAGTTCTTCCTGTTTTCCCGTGCGTCTAAACGCAGAAGGGGAGGAGAGAGAGAGAGAGCGCACATGGAACCCACCAGTAAGTGTAGGCAAATAGTTCTAAAAATAATATTACATGTTATCCATTAATTAGGTTGTGGTAATATAAAAACATTATGTGAACAAAGGGGGTACAACAAACATTGCTATTCTACGTATGTTGCCTATTAATGTGCGGTTTGATGGCCCGGTCGCATGTTCGATCCTCGTCCTTTATTTTTTAATTTGCATATGGGTCCAAATTTGTTTCATGACATGTGGGCCCCTTGGTGTGGAGTTTGTAGCACTTTAATTTGTGGGTCGAAATTTGTTCCATTCCAAGTGGACTATCAGTGTGTAGTTTTGTAGCGTATTTATTATAATTAAAGAGAACAACATAGTTTTTTCAATAATACCATGGTGCGACGTTGAAGGTGAGAAAGGATGTGCGAGAGAGTGATGACCGAGCCAGAGGGAAATCAACTAGGGGAGTTGCGTGGCTTGCAACAGCGTTTGGACTAGTTGTGGGCCGAATGCTACGAAAATATAATCTAAACCGACCGGAATAAATGCCTACATAAATTAATCCAAGGTTGGAGTGCTCCTGGCAATATAAATAGCTCCGGCTTTGCGAGGGATGGAGAGGTAGTTGCTTCAACGCGTGGAAGATATGGTATGAGAAAGCGAGGTCAATCGAGAGACATATAGATAGAGAGACAAAGTGAGTGTGGTCCGACATTCATTGAACAAATATATATGCTCCGGAGAGATATTGTCCGATTGAGCTTTTGGTAAGGGTGAGGGCTGTAAGATAGAGCTTGAGAGATGATCCAGTCACAGGCATGTAGATATATTTTGTGCGTGGGAGGAAGCAAGGTCAACCGATCACATAGGGTCGCCGTGCGACCGAAAGAGTGAGACGGGTTGGAGAGAGTGACCTAGATAGACAATGTGCGTGAGAGAGTATACAATGTGAATAGGTCGAATTGGGCTGAAACATGGTGATATATCATTTTTGTCCGAGAAAGAGAGAGGTAAATCTAGACATACACACACACACACATAGAGAGAGAGAGAGAGAGAGAGAGAGAGATTGAGTGAGCATGGCCCACCATGAGGTCGAAAGAGTGGCGGCAGCTTGGATGGACTGACCTAGATAGACAATCTGCGTGAGAGAGTATAGAGTGTGTCGATCGAGGCCCGAACAGGGAGATATATCATTTGTGTGTGAAAGAAAACGAGGTTAAACGAGACTCAGATAAAGAGAGCGAGATTGAGAGAGTGTGGCCCGCCGTGCGGAAGAAAGAGTGAGACAGTCTCGAGGGAGTGACCTAGATATACAACGTGCATTCGTGCGCTTGAGAGGTTGGGGGGCTAGATAGGCAATGCATGTATTTAGCGCGAGAGGGTGAGAGGGAGAGGGGGGAGAGAGAGAGAGCTCGGCATGGGGTGCAATGGCGGGTGTGTGAGGTAAATACATTTGGTAACAAGAGTGGAAAAAGGGGTTGTGTAGTTGAGAGACTTAGAGATCGA